>NC_051156.1:132093393-132354322 GCF_013339745.2 Dermacentor silvarum | reverse complement strand
AAGGGGGATGTCTTTCTAGTTCAATCAATATCCAGCGGTCTTAAAGTATTTGCACCTTGCCATCTGTCGTGCTTCAGTCTTCCCGGGCCAAGATCTTAGTTTCGGTTAGTACCGGCCATCGTGGTGTGAGTTACTTTGCTGGTCGGGGCATGTCGGGTCGACGATGATGATGTATGGTGCTTACTGGCGCAGCCAAATGGCCAAAGAGCGCCAGGCCAATGTCAATGAGTTCGATTTGAGCGATGAATTACGAGTGCTGTAAATGACGTGGCTGTAAGGGGGCCTAAACATAGTCGCTGTAAAGTGCATAAAATCTACGTCTAATAAGATTATGGAAATGACTAATGACGTGTGCTATGAGCATGAAATATGCATTGCGAATAAGTGCTACTTTATGCAGAATATGTCAGATGCAGTAATTGGCGAAAGCACTACTGCCTAAACAGAGCCCTTGAACCACAAGGGCCTGGAGACACGTGCCATACTGATTTAGTGTAACAGCGGCATCCTCTGGAGAGAGGATGCGCTATGAATTTATTGGGCTTATAACATGTAGGTCAACATCGTTCAAGAAAGCGAGGACTGCTTTTGTGTTAAAAAGTGGTTCTTTGCAAAGAAACATAGAGGGATGAAGTGGGACACAATAGCGGTATGCAAGAGCAAAATGTTTCCTTCTCTCTGTTTCGGCTTCCCGACACTCCAGGAGGACATGGAGGACGGTCAGCCTCTCATCACATCGACCACAGGTTGGAGGCTCGTTACCAGTCAACAGAAAATTGTGAGTACCATATGTGTGCCCTATTCTGAGACGACACAAGAGGACATATGTTGTTCCTGTTTTCACCATGTAGGGCCAGAAACCTAACTGTGGCTTAATCAAGTCGAGTTTATGATTTGTTTCAGTGTCCCACATGCGTTGCCAGTGGCTTCGCAGTTTCGTTCGCAAAAAAGGCTTCAGATTTGTGACGGCAATAGTACTGCTAAGATTAGTAGCTTGAGATGTTTTGATGCGGCCATTTGGTCTGCTAGCACATTACCCTCGATGGATCTATGACCAGGAACCCAGCATATTGTCACTTGTCTACCAGATGAGTAGATATTGCACAAATATGAGTAAAGTTCAATAAAAACAGGATTTTTGTGTTTCCTTACAGACATTATTGCCTTTACGACACTTAAGGAGTCCGTGAATATTATTGCCTTCTGTAGTTTTAATTTCGTGATGCAGTAATTGGCAAAAGCACTACTGCCTAAACAGAGCCCTTTGAACCACAAGGGCCTGGAGACACGTGCCATACTGTTTTACTGTCACAGCGGCATCCTCTGCAGAGAAGATGTGCTATGAACCACACACAGTACTGCATAGGCTTCTGCAGAGAAGATACTTGTATATGGGTTCAATCCGTCTGATTCAGAGAGAGATGGACTGACAGCCGCGTAAGATACGCCAGCATGTGACTTTGACGCGTCGGTGTAGAATTCACAGCAAGAGTATTTTGATTGGAGTTCGCGGAAATGCATTGCGATTTCGAGTTCAGGAGCGTGCTTTGTGACCTCTACAAAGGATATATCACATTCTATCACCTGCCACTCCCAGGGCGGTAACAGTTTACCTGGAGACAGTGTTCGAGAAGTGGGGCATCCATTTCTTCACTAAGTTCTCTCACGCGCAGTGAGAAAGGACGTCTCATAGAGGGTCGGTTATGAAAAGTGTAGTACATGACAAATCATTAACAGTTTTATAACACGGACGTTCATGATTAGAGTGGATTTTGAGGAAATACGTGAAGCTGATGTATGTTCTCTGCAGATGGAGTGACCATTCATTCGATTCTACGTATAAGCCTTTCAATAGGGCTTGTTCTGAAAGCGCCGGTAGCCAGGCGGATACCTAGATGGTAACGGGATCTAGCATCTTTAGTGCGCTTGGGGCGGCATAGTGATATACTACAGCCCTATAATCTAGTCGCGAACGAATCAGACTCTTATAAAGGTTCAATAGACACTTCTTGTCGCTGCCCCAGGTTATGTGAGATATAATATTCATTAGGTTCATGGTTTTTAGGGATTTTGCCTTCAGATACTTTATCTATGGAATGAAGGTATGCTTAGAGTCAAGTATGATGCCTAAAAACTTGTGTTCTTTGTTCACAGGTATTTGCTGTCCATACAGTTCTACACAGGGATCTGGTATCACGCCTCTCTTTCTCGTGAAAAGAACACAAGAACTTTTGTGGGGGTTCACTTTAAACCCGTTTTCATCTGCCCACTTGGATACCTTGTTCAAGCCCTGCTGTAGCTGTCTCTCGCACACTGCGAGGTTACAAGACTTGAAGCCTATTTGTATGTCGTCCACGTAGACGGAATAAAAAATTGCCGGTGGTAATGAGGCACGGAATGTGTTCATCTTAACGACAAAGAGTGTGCAACTGAGCACGCCTCCCTGGGGTACACCAGTTTCCTGTATAAATGGACGTGACAATACATTGCCGATTTTCACGCGGAAGGTACGATTAGACAAATATCTTTCTATTAGGCTAAGCATATTGCCATGGATGCCCACTCGCGACAAGTTTCTCAAGATTCCGTAACGCCACGTTATGTAGTACGCCTTCTCCATATCGAGGAATATAGATAAGAAAAACTGTTTATGTACAAATGCGTCCTGAATATTTCCTTCAATGCGCACAAGATGATCAGTTGTGGATCGGCCTTCTCTAAAGCCACACTGATAGGGATCAAGCATTTTGTTCAGTTCAAGGAAATGTATGAGGCGTCGATTAACCATTTTTTCAAATTGTTTGCACAGGCAACTTGTGAGAGCTATGTGACGGTAACTTGCCGCCAAGGAAGGATCTTTACCCTGCTTCAATACAGGGACCACAATCGCTTCTTTCCATGCGGATGGAAGATATCCGGCTGCCCAACTAGTGTTGAGAAGCGCCAGTAGTGTTAGTTGTGTATCAGTGTGCACGTTCTTAATAATGTCATACATGACTCTGTCAGGTCCCGGTGCAGAGTTCTTACATGCGATCAAGGCAGCTCTCAACTCGGCAAAATTGAAAGGATGGTTATACGGTTCGTTCTGTCGGCATTTGCGTACAAATGGCTTGGATTCTTCTATTTGTTTGTATTTAAGGAAGGATTTCGAATATTGAATTGAGCTTGACACATGCTCAAAGTGCTCCCCAAGACAGTCTGCCTGGTCCTGCAAGGTATTTCCTTGGTCATTCGCCAGAGGCAACGGATGAATTTGTTGCCCCTTTAGCTTTCTTAGGCCATTCCACACTTTTTCCTCCTGTGTGTAGGACTTTATACCCGAGATAAACCTCACCCAGCTTTCTCTCTTTGCCTGACGTCGTGTCCGCCTTCCCTGCGATTTAATCTGTTTAAATTGAATGAGATTTTCAGCATTTGGAGATCTACGCAATATGCCCCATGCCTTATTTTGCCTTTTTCGCGCCTGTCTACAGTCTTCGTTCCACCAGGGAACACGTCTTTTACGTGAGCCACCATTCGTTTGTGGGATGCACGTTTCAGCAGCATCAATAATAAAAGCGGTAAAATATGCGACAGCATCATCGATACTAAAATAGTTTATAAAATCTCGTGGTAAATAAGTAGATTTTTTAAAATGCTCACAGTCAGCCGATGCTAATTTCCATCGAGGAATGTTGGGAGGGTTATCATGCTGCATTAAGCTTAAAGTTACAGGGAAGTGGTCGCTTCCAAAACGATTGTTAATAACTTTCCATTCAAAGTCAGACAGAAGAGAAGCTGATCCAACTGCAAGATCTATCGATGAATATGAATCATGTTGGGCGTTGTAATATGTCGGCTCCTTCTTATTAATAAGGCAGGCACCAGAGGTCAGGAGGAAATTTTCGATGAGTCTACCTCTCGCGTCACATCGCGAGTCTCCCCACAACATGTTGTGGGCATTAAAATCACCCACAAGTAGATATGGTTCGGGAAGTTGATTATGAGGTTATAGAAACCTGTTTTTATGAGGTGATAGTTTGAGGGAATATATATGGAACAAACAGTTACCAATTTATTGAAGAGAACTGCCCTAACTGACACTGCTTCAAGGGGTGTTTGTAAGGCTACATGATGACAAGCTACAGACTTGTCTGCAACGATTGCTACACCGCCTCATGAGGCCTTTCCCTCGTCACGGTCTTTTCGGAAGATGGCGTACTGGCGAAGAAAGTTTGTTTGTGTGTCTTTCAGGTGTGTCTCGTGAACACACAGCAACTTTGGATTATGTTTATGTAATAGTTCTTTAACGTCATCGAGATTGTGGAGAAGCCCCCTGACATTCCAATACAGTATTTGTGTATCCATAGTGAAGATGTTTTGTGCTGTGTGTTTAAGAGAGGATATATGTTAGCCCACAAGGCCCTTTCCGGGCCCCGTGATGCGGGTTTTGTCTTTCTTGGCGCGCTCTTGAGAGCTGCGCTGATCCTTCGGCGTATGGGACGCCGGTGAAATTGATGTATCCATCACCTCCGCCGAGGCGCTGGATGCCCGCTCGCGGCGTATGGGCTCGCGGGTGTTTCGGGCTTCCCTGACCGAGCAGAGGCCCTAGGTGCCGTAGAGCCCGCAGGCACGGAGGACTGCTGGCTCATTTTGCTGGGTGGCGGAACAGTGTTGGCTGCTACCGCCGAGGGGGCTGGCGGCTTGACTGCCGGCACACTAGGTGTGATTCGGACGGCCGCCGAAGAAAGTGACGCTGCCCCCCGCTGCGTCACATCAACGTAGGATGGTTTCGATGGGTTGTGAGTCATGAAAAAACGTCTGCGTGCTTTTTGGAAAGAGATATTCAATTTGACCTTGAGTTCGATTACTTCCTTTTCTTTTTTCCATGATGGACACGATCGCGAATAAGCCGGGTGGTCTCCATCGCAGTTAACACCGTGTGTATCAGATGTGCAGACGTCAGAGGTGTGGTCATTTGAGGCACATTTTGCACAGGTGGAGCGCCCACGGCAGCTTTGTGACCCATGCCCAAACCGCTGACACTTGAAGCATCGGCGCGGATTTGGGATGTACGGTCGTACGCGAAGTTTACAGTATCCAGTTTCGATGTATATTCAGGCAGGTTGCTGGTTCCAAAAGTGATAATCAAGTGCGTAGTTGGGATTTCCTTGTCGTCACGTCTTAGTTTAATCCTTTGTACATTTACAACGTTTTCATCGTTCCACCCCTCGAGCAGTTCAGTTTCAGTTAGGTCAAGCAGGTCGATATCTGAAACGACACCACGGACAGTATTCATGGACCTATGTGGACTCACAGAAATTGGAATGTCCGCGAATGCAGCAAGGTTTGTCAATTTGGTGTGTTGCAGCTTGTCACACACCTCCAACAGGAGCTCGCCGCTTGCCATATTTGTTATTTTATAGCCAGGGCCTATGGTGTCTGTCATGCATTTTGATACAATGAAGGGGGGTATCATTCGGACAGTCTTTGATACATGCTCACTATGTATGACGTGATACCTGGGAAATGTTTCTTTCTGTTGTAAAAAGAACTTGAAAGTTTCATCGGTGCGCCCCCTCTTAAGGGAGCGATCAGGGAGTGCAGAAAATTGCTAGCGATATTGAAGGCACAGTATTCGGCAGGCATGCCAGCCACCCACCACGGAGCCCAACTAGGGGACGGGACAGGACATGAAGTATTCAGTTCTGATCACGCCAGCGGTACATGCCCACTATAACCCAATATGAATAACCTAGGTTGGTTATGTCACACAAGGTTAACCCTCGCTGCCTGGAAAATCGGAAGTGATACAGAAATAAGTAGAGAACAGGAAAGGGAGAAAGTGAGAGGGAGAGACGAAGATTGAAAAGAAGGACAGGAAAAGGCAACTACCGATTTCCCCCGGGTGGGTCAGTCCAAGGGTGCCGTCTACGTGAAGCGGAGGCCAAAGAGGTGTGTTGCCTCCGCCGAGGGACCATGAAGGTCCAAGCACCCTTCTTCGGCTCAACCCCTAGGATCCTCTTTTCCCCGGACACGGCTAAGCCGCGCACAGTTAGACGCGGGAAGGTCCAACCTTCGTGTGCTCGGGTACGTGGTGGCGCAACTCCCTAAACGCCTGCTTGCGCAGACGCCCCTGCGGGGCTAAGTTCGATTATGTTCTACTTTTTCTACACCTTTCTCTGCAGTTCCGACTGTCCTTCAATATTAAGAAACTAAATATCTGAATAAAATGACTTTGGCATATCCGCGCTATTTTACGGAGTAATTCAGGCGCCAGCCAAGATCACTGGTGACATAATAAAATGTTATGTCGCTTTGCTGACTTGTTTTCACCCGGCGGGGTGGCTCAGTCAGCTAAGGCGTTGCGCTGCTGAGCACGAGATCGCGGAATCGAATCCCGGCCGCGGCGACCGCATTTCGATGGCGGCGAAATGCAATGTATATGTCGTCTGCATATCACACAATATATGCAGACGACGTAACCATTTGGTGTACCGGAGGCAGTGATGGACGGGTGGAGGCTGCGTTGCAGGAAGTCATCGAGATCACGGAGGAATAAGCCGACCAGCTTTCGGTGTTCCCCTCGGAAATCAGAACTGATCATTTACAGGCCCACGCAAATGGGGCCCAAACCGAAGGGTTGGAAGCCCTTAGAGGACGTCGACATCTCTCTACGGACAAGTGAGGAGGGTGTCCTCCCCACGACCTACTGAACTCCAGACCTGCACAGTTCTCCCTGCTCCAGCACGCCTGGTCTAGTTCACCCCTTTTGCCGCTAGGGATAGAACGTACGAGCAGAGTGGCGCCAGTTATAAACTGTTCGCTGTCGTCTGCTTCTGCGATCTGTTCCAGTGCTCGTGCCGCTATTTCGGCAGCCCCTATTCGTTTACATTGTTTGTAAACGCATAAATTCGGGAAAATAAAAAAACAAAACAAAATTTGCGAATGATTGCTTTTCATTTCAATCACGAGGTACAGTAGGAAGAGTGGTGCAAGAAAGGAAAACAACGAGTACAGCCGGCAGACGATAACATTTCCACCCGTTGCCTTCGCAGTAGAGGAAAAAAATCTGATTACCAGAAGATTCATAGGATAAAATATAGTACAATGGAGTACTAAAGAAATACAATAACAAAGAACTTGATACATTGATATGAACAAGAACATCTAAAAGAATCACGCAGACGATATGTATACGCAGACCACACACAAACTGCGTGAATCTGCAGACGCTGCAGAAGGCATGTAACTTCAGCCTCAGCTACATGCAGCTTGCTACAGATGGGATAACGTAAACGATCACATTGTGGTATATTGCTGTGTGCCATCATGTAAGTCAAAACAAAGCAAGGACTCTAGCATCAGTTTTCACAGTTTCATAAAAGCTTTGCGATGCATATTTGACGGGCCGAAAAAACACGTAAACAATCACTCCATCGGAGAGTTTTTTTGTTTTTTTGTTTTTTTTCTTGTGTGGAGCGGCGCGAAACTTCCGCATAAAAGCAAACCTAGAAAGAATTTGTGTACTATTTTACGCGTTATTACATACCACTACAATGAGTACACTTAAAAAATTTTGACATACTAGCTGTTATCTTCGTAAGAAATTGTCACATATGCTAGCAGCCCGCTACAGAAGAGCAGGCGCACACATTCGAACGCCGCCCAGCCACCCGCTGAGTAGCAGACAAACAGGTTGTTGCTTTGCATACCATCATGAGGTGTAACGGGTGCCATGGCCTCGAGTTCTCGACGGACGATCCTGGTGACGTTTTCTGGAGCTTGCGCTTGCCGAAGCGTGGCTAAACCTTCGCAGGAGGACGTGGCAGCCGTATTAGGAAGTCGGTCGAAGCGGTGAGTGATACGTTGACTTTTGGCCAGCTCAAAACGACGACATTCAGCGATGACCGACTCCACCGTTGAGCAGTTCTTACACAGTAGCAGATTGAATGCGTCGTCGGCTATGCCTTTCAGTACGTGGCCCACTTTGTCCACTTCAGGCATGTCCTTGTCGACCTTGTTGCACAGAGACAACACGTCCTGAATATACGAGATGTACGGCTCCGTAGACGTCTGAGCACGAACTGCGAGCTCCTGCTTGGCCGCTAGTTGTCGTGCGATAGGTCTCCCAAATAGATCGCGTAATTTCTGCTTACAGACGTCCCAACTCGTCAGATCTGCCTCATGCGTCTCGAACCAGAGTAGCGCAGTGCCCCGCAAATAGAAGATGAGATTCGCCAGCATTATGGTCGGGTCCCACTTGTTAGTGCGGCTGACGCGCTCATACATTGCCAGCCATGCATCGACGTCCACGCCGCTGGTGCCGTTGAATGTCCCGGGATCACGAGGGTGCAAGAGAATGACCGGTGACGGGTCTTGGTCACACTGGGTCGCTTGGTCGGTCATTGTGGTGGCAGCAACGTGCCGTCCGCTGCGAAGATCCAGTTCCCGGTGTTGTAGCGAGCGTACCCCGCACCTCCACCAAAGATGTTACGGGGAGAATATATATAGAATGGATATATTTACAGGGTAAGGCGCACAACGCTGCAGCAATCGTTCAGGGGAGCGCGTGCACACCAGAAAAACCACCCGTCGTCGTCGTCATCGTCCAAGCACCGACCACAGGATCGCCGCTCGTGACAATATCTTAAGAAATTCAGCTTGAAACCCTGGCACAGATCCTGCGACGTAATCTAGGTAGTCTGTATTGATGGCAGAATATTTAACAAATATTTATTCGCAGCTTTCATTCACACCAAACTAGACAACTATAGCATATATTTTGTCCTTCCCGTTCATCCAAGGAACATACAGGGGAGCACTTTGAATATTGAATTGTTATCTTGATCATTCATCACGAAATTGGCCCACCCTTTCTTCACAAGTATTTGCTTCCAAAAAATGCGTGTTTCTGTATAAGATGGCCAATTCCAAATCCTAACTGATTACTCTAACCTAATAATTTATATTATTCAACAGAGACCAAATGGGCCAAATAAATATAGCGCTTTGCCATTTTGAAAAACATATCGTCAGTACATACAGTTTCCCTTCACTCTGAGGCATGTATTCCAGCGAATATGCACTGCTGGTCAATCGCTCCCTATGTAGGGAGCAAATTTCATAAGCTGCGGTCGCCTCAAACGAAAATTATTATGTTTAGCTATCCGAGGTAATTTGTTATGTGTCGTATGAAACGCGCAGCCTTTCATGCATTTAGGTCAAAAGTCTTAACGCGGCAGTTGCAGCTGCAAACATGACAAAAGTGCATTTTTTTTCAACTTAGGAGATGTTTTTTTTGTCTAACGTGTTGCTGTGTTACGCCGAAATGTTTTAGCCGTATTACATGCCATAATACTCATGGAAGTAGCCAACCCAGCAACTAAGGATGCATGTACACAGTTCATGAAAAAGCTTGGAATATGCGCTAACTTACCATTTCTTGTACGAATTACGGCTATATCTAAACAAATAACGTCGGCGCGTACATATTGTTGTGCCTAGTGACGCGGAATCTTTCTAAGGTGCTGAGGGGAAATTTTCGCTCTCAATAAATTACTGGTAACCTTTTTGAATATGATGAGTTGCTCTCAGTGTACAATTCTAATGACACTCAGGCAGATAAATCTTTTCTCGGGCGACCTATCTTAGCAATGCATCTTTTAGAATTTATAAATACCTAGAATATTATAAATTACTTCGAGAGGGTCGCATTTATGGCATGTGTATGTGGCACGAAAGCACCAATTGCTTCTTTGAAATGTGCACTGTAATGAAGCATTGCTTTTTCGCGTTAAGCAGTATCACAAAAATTGCGCTTAAATTCTTTTATAGGCATGCAGCGAAACTTGTGAAGAAATTCCACATACCTGAAGTAACGTATGGCTTTGTGTAGTTACCGAGGAAACGAATGAATATGACCACAATAGGGTTTGCGGATAAATCCTTGATATTCGTGATAACGTCAACTGCAATATGAAGATGACAGAAGAGTTACGAGCATGAAATTTGATATATAATATAAGCTGCTATTTTTATTTATACTCTAGATGCAATGAGCAGGTATTTGATTACGAAGCTCTTGTGCAAGCGCCAGTACCAACCAATGACCCAGTTGGCGTGGAAGTGGTTATACACGGTCATAAAAACAGACAGACCACACAATATAAACGCAAGAGCAGGGACGGTGTATGAATCGAGAGTTCAGGGACGCGTTTTGCTCGCTAGAAAATTGCTAGGGCTCGGATCAAGAAAAAAACTTTGATGATATATCCAAGCTCTGGGCGAAATTGTTTGTATTTCTCATGAACACAAACACTTCATTGGCCACTACTGTGCAGCCCCTTCCCCTTTCTCTCGAAGCAGCTCACGCCGAAAGCGGCTGCAGAGAGCTAACGAAAAGGCTTAGCGCTACGTCTGTCTCGTCGTCCGAAACATCTGCTCCTGGTTCAGGGACTTCTCTCCAGCACCTAGAGTGACGACGAACCTCACAATATTTTTCTGTCAACCGGTCCACGAACAGCTCGTGATCGATCATTCGCTGTTGTGTTAACATTAGCCACGGGTATTTAGCACAGTTGAGTGGCAGCCCTTCATTCGCTACTGCAGTCATCCACCTCATATAACTTTCAGGTGATATTTATTAATTTATTTGTATATTTCTTTGTTTGTTCGTTCATTCATTTATTCATTCATTCATTCAATAACTTAAGCTATACCTTTAGGACATTACGAAGAAGTGGGCAACATATTGCACTTAAAAGGCACACATTTATAGAAATCTCGCATTCTATCCCAAATAACCGCATATGGGAAATTGCACGTCCGCATAGGAGACATAGCGGTGCCTGCAAAACATAAAAAAGCACGCAATCGCCTGCATCTACATACATGAGTGAGATCTCAGTAGATATATAAAATGCCTGAGATGAGCAACCGTGTCATGCTACAATTGCATTGCCTATCAGGGCACTAAAAGACTAAAAGCTGTACAAAAAAGGCTAGCACGATTTTGCCACATTATACAAAAAGACGGAATAGTTATACATTCCACAGTGTTTGCAGGTAGTTCGTTCTATTACCTGGCTGTAGGCGGGAAGACTGTTTTTTTTTGTATCTGTACTGCAATAACAACACGTACAACCGCGAATACCCAACACTCCCCTATTCGAGCATGATCGGCACCATTGACGCTTAAACAGCTGTATGCACTATAGACCAGCCCTCACTTCGCGGGATGGTCTTCAGTGCTGTACACAGTTTCGTCCATTGTGTTGCGTTTAATTTAGTTCGTTTGCTCTATATTACACAAGATCAGAAGCTTATTGCCTTGACAGACGCAGCTACAGGCCGAGAAAAAGCCTAACCTGTCCGTGCCACACTGGCGCCAAATAAGCTGGAGGATACAGCGCCCAAGGAGAAAAACAAATAACTGTATAACTAAATATACCACAGGTCGTTAGGTGATATAATCAGTGTGTGGCAGCACTATGCAAAATCTTTAAGGCTATTACACATTATTTCATCTGAACTAAAGAAGTTTGTAGACATCAGTAGTAGTTTCGTATTACTTGACGAATACGTATGTAAATATTAACAGTTTTTGTGAAATTACACGCTCTACTAAACTTTGAGTGATCGAGTATAGATTTGGCACGGCTGAACTAAGATCCCCTGAATTAATTGCGTTTGTAATAAAAAAGACTGGATGTCAAACGCACAGCGATAAAAAATACGTATTCAGAAAAGTATGCAAGCTACTAGCGGCGGCCGAGGTACATTTTGGAGTGGAATCTCCCCCGTCACCCTCTGAAAACACGTCCTAAGAATCGAACGGGTACAGTAAGAGAAACCAATGATATTCTTTACATGTTAATTATTTTAGTGTGACACACATAGAAGCTCTCCCATTACTGCGTCGGTGATATGTAACAAAAGACCAATCTCCCTCAGTACATTTATACAAAAAGAAAACTGCAATTGTTGGAAAGAAACAGTATCATATCTAATTGTTTCAGAAGTGAGGCTGCTCCTTTCGATGTTCTCACTAACACAACTGCACTAGTCATATATAGTAACATAGGGATTCCTCATAGAGAACCTCAAGGTGTGGACGCGAATTCTGCAAACCTCAAGTGCCTTACAAGGCACTTGATTTTTGCTTGTAAGATGCCTTACAAGAAAATAGCCCCGATTACACGTGTTTTTTTTTCTTTTGTTAGAAATATGTGTTTGTACATGGTGGAGCTTTGTAGCGGGATATCGAAACACTACGACTAATGTATTATTACGTGTGGAAAGACACAGACGAAAGAGGCTATTTACAGGTTATTTACACTGGAGTCATATAGCCAGGCCGACACTCGCTCGCGCCACGAGCACAGACACACTTCATCGTCATGCTCCCGGCGGCTCGTCTCTTGAGTATCTCTCGATGATATCGTAATAATACCCCCCCCCCCCCCCCCCCCCCCCCCCGCCGTCGGCAAAAGCGCCGTCACCGAGCTGTTAAATATCCAAAGCGCGTGGAGAGTTGACGGGCTTGAGTCGGGCGACGTGGATAATGTCACTGGTTGTCACAGCAGAGGACGTAGTTGGTGTGGTTAGAACAATTTCATAGGTAACATCGGTCACTTGGGGGAGCACGCGATATGAGCCTGTGTACCAGGAAAGCAGTTTTTCGCAAAGGCCAACTTTACGTGTCGGTGACCAAAGCAACACGAGGGTGCCGGGGGACGGAGGTCGTAGCGTTGCTTCTGTTTGTCTAGAGACACTTGCAGACGAGTGCGCGCAAGTTGGCGAACATGGTCAGCACGGGCGATTGCATCACGGGCAAAATCGCTAGTTGAAGGTGTGGTGGACGGAAGCAGAGTGTCTAGTGGTAGCGTCGGTTCTCGTTCATGCAAGAGGTAAAACGGACCAGCAGTTTCGAGACGGGAAGATTTGTACGCAAAGGTAATATAAGGTAGAGCCAGGCCCAAGTCACAGTGCTCGGCTCAAACAAATTTCGATAGCTTGTATGCAAGGGTGTGGTTCAAACGGTCCATGAGGCCGTTCGTCTGAGGGTGGTAGGAGGTGGTTAATTAATGCTGTATTGAGCAGGCACGCATGATGTCGTCAATGACTTTGGCCAAAAACGTATGGCCATGGTCTGTTAGCAATTGACGCGGAGCACCATGCATGAAAATGATATCATGTAGGAGGAAGTCTGCAACATCAGTTGCGCAACTGGTCGGAAGAGCGTGGGTTACGGTGTAGCGGGTCCCGTAGTCCGCAACGACTGCAACCCACTTGTTTCCTGATGTAGATTTCGGAAATGGGCCCAGAAGGTCTTAGCCGACACGATGGCAGGGCTCGGCAGGGATGTCGAGCGGCTGCAGGTAACCAGCGGGGAGCTGGGAAGGCTTGTTGCGTCGTTGGCAAAGTTCACAAACGGCGACGTAACGTCGTACGGAACGGGCAAGGCCCGGCCAGGAAAAACGGCGACGTACACGGTCAAGATACGGTTCGAGATACGCCGAGGTGTCCTGCCGTTGGTGCGTCGTGAAGCTCTTCTGGAACGGTTGAGCGGAGTTGTTTAGGTATTAGAAGTAGGAACTCTAAGCCGTCCGGATGAAGGTTACGACGGTACAGAGTACCGTCGCGGAGCACGAAGAGGCGTAGAGTAGCATCGGCCGGAGAGTGTTCAAAACGGTCGACGAGTCTCTGATGTAGGTGTCAGGACGCTGCTCGTCGGCGAAATAAAGCTGCTGTGATACATAGAATACGCAAGCAGCACTGGCAATATTCGAGGAGTCAGAGTCCTCAACAGGGTAACGCGACAAGGTGTCAGCGTCTTGGTGCAGGCGGCCAGACTTGTACACCACGGAATATGAAAATTCTTGTAGCCTCAAACCTCATTGACCAAGCCGGCCTGTAGGATCCTTTAGCGATGAGAGCCAGCAGACAGCGTGATGGTGAGTGACTACGGAGAAAGGGCGACCATAAAGGTAAGAACGGAACTTCGCAACCGCCCAGACAACAGCTAGGCATTCTCGTTCCGTAATGGAATAGCTGGGCTGCGAAGGTGCAAGGAGGCGGCTCGCATAAGCAATAACCCGATCCTGGCCACGCTGACGCTGGGCTAAGACGGCACCTACGCCATGACCGCTTGCATCTGTACGCAATTCTGTAGGGGCATCAGTGTCGAAGTGGGATAGAATGGGTGGTGAGGTGAGAAGAGTGACGAGACGAGAGAAGGTGGCGGCTTCTAAAGTACCCCACGAGAATTGTACGCCTTTCTTCAAAAAGGTTAGTGAGGGGACTAAAAATTGTCGCAAAATCTTCAAACAAAACGGCGAAAGTGTGAGCATAGCCCTACAAATCTTCGAACGTCTGCGGCTGTCTTCGGAACCGGAATGTCTCGGACAGCGCGAGTTTTGTCGGGATAAATCTGTACTCCGGAAACGTGAACTAGATGGCTCAGAACATTAATTTGGCGGCGGCCAAAAGCGACATTTCAACGAGGGACGTTGCAGCTTCGTCTTTCGAAATACATCAAGTATAGTTGTTAGACGCTCAAGGGGAGCGTCGAACGTTGGCGACAAGACGATTACGTCGTCGAGGTAGCAGAGACATGTGGACCATTTGAAACCTTGCGGCAAGCAGTCCATCATACGCTCAAAGGGGGGAGGGGCGAGTCATAATCCAAACGGTATTACTTTAAATTGGTATACGCCATCAGGTGTGATGAAAGTTTTTTTTTCTCTTTCCCTATCTCTCTCCCACCTCCACCTGGGAGAGAGATCCTACAATTACATCCGTGACTTCATCTGCAATCCCACAGCCACCCTCTCGGCCGGGGATTTACGATCAGACCAGCTGACCCTTGGCAGCAAAGGCACCCCGCAAGGTTCAGTTATCTCTCCCATGCTTTTTAACTTAGTCATGATTGGCCTTGCCCAGCAAGTACAACGAGTCGACAATATCAACCATACCATCTACGCCGATGACATCACCATCTGGGCGTACCGAGGCAGCGATGGTCAAGTGGAGTCAGCCCTACAAACTGGCGATTGACACGGTTGAAGCCTATCTCCAAGGGACCGGACTGCGCTGTTCGCCGGCTAAATCAGCGCTTCTTCTCTACAAGCCCATTCAGCGGGGACGCCCTCCAAAACACCAATCTGAGCACCGACCCTGTGACTCTATCACCTTACGCCTTCAAGATGGCAGTCCTATACCACACGTCCCTAGTATCCGGGTCCTCGGTCTCACCATCTCTACCAACGGCTCCAATGCCTTGGCTCTCAACAAGATCTCCGCCCAATCTCAAAACACCCTACGGCTTCTTAAACGCATCTCCAACCGATGAGGGGGACTCAAAGAAGAAAGCCTTCTCCGCCTCGTGCAGTCCTTTGTCATATGCCACATCACCTACGTTGCTGCGTACCTCAACTGGTACCGGGCAGAACAAAACAAGCTCGACACCCTCAAACGAGGGGTCTACAAGCAAGCACTTGGCCTCCCGCATTACACCAGTACTGAACTCTTCAACCAACTAGGAGTTCACAACGCCCTTGCCGAACTCATTGAAGCACAACAACGCTCTCAGCTTGAACGGCTCACCCTTACTGAAACGGGACGCTTTATTCTATCTACGCTTGGCTTTACTTACCATCAGCAGCAGGGCCCCAATCAATCGATCCCCACTGACATCCGTAGCTGGATCCACACAGACCCTATTCCTAGAAATATGCACCCTGAATATAACAGGGCCCGGCGCCAAGCTCGGGCCGGAGCAATCATAAAAGCCTTTGCTCGTGTACCTGGCGTTACATTTGTTGATGCAGCCCAATATTCCCATGGCACATGATTTGTGGCCGTCGCCACACGCGATGGAGTCCTACACCACGCCTCCAGCGTCATTACCCCCACTGCCGAAACGGCTGAAGAAGTGGCCATCGCCCTGGCCACTCTAGATCCCACCTGTCACACCATCGTGACAGGTGGGACTTCAGCAAAGGCCGTATTTCTCCTCAAGCTCTTCGTATCCTCCGCCAGGCACCACACTCTAAAGAAAGCATGATCTCCCTGACATGGATCCCGGCCCACGCGGGCACTGTCCACCCACACCTCCCCAACCTCAACGAGGTCACCCACTCCATTGCGCGAGGACTAGTCAACCGCGCCGGAGACACTGGAGACGAGTTGGACACCAGGGATAGTCTGACTACTTACAACGATCTCGTTAAGGCATTTTACCTTAGTCGCCGAACCTTCCTCCCACCTCACCCCAAGTTCACCCGGGCGCAGGCTACCACCCTGCGTCTGCTACAAACAAATACGTACCCTTCACCCGCCCGCCTCCACCTTATATTCCGTGAAGTTTACAATACCCCCAACTGCCGGTGCTGTGGCACTCACCCGGCTACGCTTCCGCATATGCTGTGGGAGTTCCCAGCACAGTACACACACATTAACACCACGACCCTCTCGTCGAGGTTGCGTGAGGCTCTGCGAAGCTCCGCCCTCGACGACCAAACCTGGGCGACCCAGCACGCCCGTGAGGCGGCGGCGAGGCAAGCCCTCGACGTCCCCTCATGGGAGGCTTAGGCCCGGCCATCTTAAAGTGCTGGTTCCGGAATAAATGTTTATTCCTCCTCCTCCTCCTCCTTCCATATCGTCAACAGCAATCTGCCAGGATCCAGAACGAAGATCACTAGGGAAGAAATAGGTGGAACCGTGGAGGCCGTCAAGGGCGTCCATCTATACGTGGGAGCGGGTAGACGGTAGTCTACACATGACAGTAGTCTACACAGAAGCGCCACGTGCCGTCCTTCTTCTTAACCAACACCACAGTTGACACCCAGGGACTGGAAGAAGGCGCAATGATGCTTTTATCTAGCATTTTGTTCACTTCACTTTAAAGTACTCGGTGTTCTGACGCGGAAACTCGATACAGTCGTCGGTGAATAGGCGCAGTATCGCCAGTAAGAATTCGATGCTTGACCGCGAACGTCAGGCCTAAAGGGCGATCGTCGACGTCGAAAATATCTCGGTAGGAGGATAATACTTGGCAAAGGTCTTCATTCTGCGTAGAGGACAAGTCCGTTGCAACCATTTTCTTTATGTTGGGATCGGCGCCTGAGGCTGGCGCGAGGGGCCTGCTACGCTCGCAAGAACCATTGGTTTAGAAAGCTGCGACGTGATGGTCGCCGAGATAATCAACGGTGGAAAGGTGATGACAGGTTGTTTTCTTTAGTGGTTTTAGACGGTTCTCTTAGGCGGAGCCTCCGAGAACCCCATTAAGGACATTAAGGACGTTTGTGGAAAAACGTACACAAACCCATAAAACAACCACTCAAAAGGACATCACGGCAAGAAACGTACTCAGGAGCTAGAACGCTAATGATAGCAGGCAAGTTCGGGCAGGCCGCCAGTGTAGTGCGCACTAGTCTCGACGCGGAGAAATGGACTCGACACGACTCAAGAAGCGGCGTCAATCTTACCAAAAGTCGAGGTATTGGGTCGTTGACCAGGCTACCGGAGCGTAGCAGCTCTGGCTTGAAGGGAAAAGAAGACAGGCGGCTTCGTGGCACGGGCAGACGGCGGCGGCGTTCTGGCCGGACAGCTGGCTTGTGGAACTCGGGCCCGTAGCCCGACATCTCACGTTCTGCCCACGGGCACAGAAGCTCACCGGCCTCGGGCAGCAGTTGATGATCGGGCAGAGTGGCGACTCCCAGGAGCGGGTTAGCAGGATGCACCGGTTGGGTGAGGTCCCGGTGGCTCGGGTCCGGAACCCGATGGCTGTCTTCAACCCTCGGTACGGTGACCGACCTTCTCCTGGTGCCGATTCTGGAACTCTCCGCCTCTTCTGTCAGCGCGGCTCGCTTTTCTGCCGCTCTGGCTGATTTGTCGTTTGTTCATTGGCTGCTTGAAGCTCCGTGGTCTTTTGCGATTGGATTGGCTTTTTCTTTTAGTTTCTTTTCTTGTGCAGCGTATTCACGTGCCGGACGCTCTTCGACGTTGTCGTTTTCCATCCAGCATGGAATTCGCCTCCGCGCGCGCACTCCTTGTCATCTCCAACCATCGCACCGTGTCGCGCACTCCACACACCACAACCTTGTGGTAGAATTTGTTTTGCCAATCCAAAGTTAAAGACAGGCATGCGAGGGCGGTTAGCGTAAAAGTAAGTATATTGCGAGGCACGGTGACGTCATACTGTAGTCGAATGGCGGACAAAGGAGTGACGAGGTGCTCGACATCAGGAACTGGTGGGGAAGACCAGGCTATTCACTTTGGTGGCAGGCGAATAAAGCCGGTGGGGCGTAAGCAGCACTGGGGTGCGTCAGAAGGTTCTTCGAGAATCAGCAACTCAAGGCGAAGAGGACTGGTAGAGCAGTCAATAAGAGCAAAATGTGGGGAGAGAAAATCGAGGCTGAGAGTTATGTCGTAGGGGCAATGAGCAATCACGGTGAAGAGGACAGGAGTGTGGCGGCCGGCGATGCTGACACGTGCCTTACACATTGCCGACGCTAGGCACAGTACCGCCATCCGCAACACGGACGACGCGTGCCGACGCTGGGGTGAGGAGCTATTCAGTCGTCGCCGAAGGCAGTACTCATAATACAAAGACGTGCTCCTGTATCGATGAGTGCAGTGACAGGATAGCCATCAACGTCAACGTCAAGAAGGTTTTAGTTCGTAGGTAACGTGAGCAGAGAATTTGAGGGCAGGGTCGACAACGCTGCTTCACCTCCAGAAGCTGCAGCGCCTATTTTGAGGCCGGATCCGGGTGGCGATAGGCGGCGAAGAGGAGCGACGGGGCAGGGGCGAACGAGACTGATGGTGTCGAGGTGAGGACGAGCGGCTGTAGCGAAGGTTCGGAGCAGGGGCATCAGCGGCAGTGTGTCATGGCGGGGGCATAGGGAACAGAAGGTCCAAAGGTGCGGGAATAAGCGGTGGCCTATGTCCTACGAGGTGGTGGCTATTGGTTATGGCATTGACGAGCGACGTGCACGATGCGACAGCAGTGGAAGCAGATCGGCCTGTCATCAGGGGTACGCCATTCGGACGCGTTGCGGTGAGATGTGGCAGAAAAGGACTGCCGGGGACAAGACGGCCGCTAGAGAACTGGGGAACAATGGGTGGAGAAGTTGAACACACTGAGTTCAGACCCACGTTCTCAAATTCCTGTCTGACGACGGCCTGAATCATCGCAATCGTGGTTGCTGGCGGATCGGGAGACGTCGCGGAGAAAGCTGGCGAGCAGGCGGTCTCGAGCTCGCGGCGAATACGGGTTACGTCGTCACAGGTGGTAGTCGGACGCGGTCGGCCCTCACACGTCGAAGTAGCAGCAGTGTTGGGTAGCCGCGCGATGTGTGTGATACGGCATCTCTTAGCTTGTTCAAGGCGACGACATTCTTTTATGATGGCGTCGATAGTCGAGACGTTGCTGAAAACAAGCAAATTGAAAGCGTCCTCGGCGATGCCTTTTAGCACATGTGCCACTTTATCTGCTTCAGACATAGTATGGTTAGCTTTGCGGCATAGAGCCAAGACGTCGAAGATGCATGAAACGCACGGCTCTGCAGATGTCTGAACACGAGGCGCAAGAGCCTTTCCCGCGGCAACATGGCGGCCAATGAAGTCGCCGAAAAGTTCCCGTAGCTTTTCTTTCTAACAGTCCCAACTGGTTATCTCGTCGTCATGCGTTTGGTGCCTCACGCGTGGGGTGCCGCCGAGATAAAAGATGACATTGGCGAGCATAACCATTGGGTCCCACCTGTTATTAGCACTGGCCTGTTCATAGAGCTTGATCCATTCGTCAACGTCATGTCCCTCTAGGCCAGAGAACTCACCAGGGTCGCGATATTGGGCAGTCTCACGAACCGCAGTCGCTGCTGATGCGGTCTCATCACCGGGAGGAATGGTACCAAGCTCGATGTACCGACCGCTGCGGAGCTCCGTGGCGAGGACGGGGATCGCAAACCTCCACCAAAATGTTACGTGTGGAAAAACAGACAAAAGAGGCCATTTACACGCTAGTTACACTGGAGCCAGACCACCAGGCCAGACAATCGCGCGTGCCAAGAGCCCAGGAACTTCGTCGTCTTTCTCTCGGTGGCTCGTATTCTGAGCATGTGTCCATGATATCGTAATAGTATAAACAAACACAAATTTGCTCGTGTATTAAACGCAAGAAAATACTTACGTGATGCCAAATACCATTAATAGAGGTTGCGCAATAATGCAGATTTAAATACGCTGATTAATGTTTAAAGACTGGTGCAGTGTAATCAAAATATTTTCATCCAGTGCTGTATTACAGTGATGAATAATTGGGACGGGAGAAGGAGGCATTGATTTGGGAATTGGCATGTGCAGAGGACTTTAATTGAGCTATAGATGGTTCCTGCTGCGAGAAGTCTTATCAAACGCTAAATGGCCAGTGGTAGGAAAAGTAGAAGAATCACTCTTTATGAAAAGCATGAACTAGAACAAGACAGTCGCCGCCTAAGCAGATGGTGTAGATTGAAAAAGATCAAACTTGACGAAAGCTAAATATCCTGGCAACAAATGTTGTGAACAGAGAAATGTCGCTTTCAAATTTAGAATGTGATAATATGGTTTCACCAAGGTAGTACCTTCACGGGATTTCATTTACGATCTGCGTCACTTTACCGCGAAGTATCTTTTTCATTTAATTTTTGACTGTTTTCACTACAAGAAAATGATCGAGATTTCTAATGCATGCTGTCAATCTTTGTTAGAAATACCATAGGAACATTAAGAAAGGAAATAATTTTAAACGTTACGTCACTACATGGTGACAATGTTCGCGTTCTCACATAACAACACATAAGAGGTTGCTCGAAGCAGCGCAAACCCTGTCCGTGCTTCTCTACATACACACGCAAAAAAGCACATGAATGCGTCTCACGTTCTTTTTCGTATCCACGTATTTTCAAGGCAAGCTCCGTGTCATAAGGTGGGTTGACACCATAGAGCTGGAGAAAGCTTGCGTATTCGTTCAATGTATCACTTTCAGCCATCCTGTGCCGCTGCGCCAGCCACCCGGCTTGTTCTTTGCTGTACTCAATCTGTGGATGAAAACAAAAAAAAACAGATGTCTCTGATACTTCCAAACTCCCACGGCGAGGAAAGTCATGTTGCATTTTTGTAGCGCCATCCAGCAATGCATTCGTGAGCCGGCAGAAGTTGTGGTGCTGCATAGCACACTGTTTTTGAATGTGACTGTACGCAAGAAGTAAGAAAAACACCCATAGATGTTAGAACTCTTTTTCTGGCGAAAGGAATGATTCATCATATTAAAGACTTCTCAATCTATAATACTATTAACGCACAGTGAGGCTAAATAAGGCTCAACGCATAGAGTTATTAGAACCAATTCTAGCAGCTAAGCTACGCATTGCGCCCATTCAGTGAAATCAGTAACCGCTAGGGAACCCCCATGTTACTACTTTGCGCAGGCGCGCAAGTGCAAACGACTAAATGAGATTCACACGACAAGCGCAATCAACGTGACACTGAGCCTCCCACATATGGTGGTGTCATCTAGTTGAGTCGCCTGCAAGGGCACCATTTCACGCACCATACATATTGAGTTCTAAGATTTTAAATAGCCTCTGGTCGGTCAATAAAATGTACTATCGGCCAAAAAACTAAACGGACCACGGCTCCGGTGGCGGAGCAGCTGCCTGGTCACAACGGGGCGCTGCTGTCTTGCTCCGTGCGCTTGGGTCGAGAGTGCCGTGGGTGAAGTTAAGCTCCACCCTCGCTCTCGCGCTGCGTCTTGTCACGCTTGATACAATGTCCAGTGCTGTCGTCCGGTGGCTCTGCTGCTGGCGGTCGCGATGAAAGGGACCGTGCATAGCCGGTATTCAACACATGGCGCTGTCGCGCAGTAGCCGACGGCCGTTAGGAGGTGTTCAATTGCACGGCAACCTTTTGCCGGAGCGCAAAACACGTGACCCCATCTAACCTCGCTGACTCGCTGCACGAAGATGGGACGGCAAGATTTTGAGCGCGTCTATCGTCATCAGCACGTCCCCATCCGCTGGTTTTAAATTCCGTGGCCTTGTATTCTGGATTCGTCTTGTCCTAGAGAAGACTGTAATCGCGTACAGTTTCCAGTAATCTCCCTATTCGAACCTCCCTAACGATGTAGCGAGCAGCGCACGGAGAAAGTCCTTGGAGCGAAAAGCGGACGGCGCCGTCGCCGCGGGAGTCAAGCCGCGGGCAAGCTGACGTAGCTACGGCCACCATTCCTGCGTCGCTGATTGCTCACGTCGGCTTGCGGCCGCCGGAGAACTTCGCGAAAATGGATCTTGGATCCATTCCCTGGACGGCGATGAAACATTGACGGGCGCGAGCACAACCGCCCGCAAACGTCATCCTGAAGACGTCAAACGGTGCACGGCAACTCGCCGTGCCGCTAACGCGAACGTGCCTTTATCCCGCAGGCGTGAAAGAGCTCGCGTCAGCCGCCGCTGCGGCGCCTTGCGCAATGTTGCCTAAACTCGAGCAGCAAGGGACGTAGGCGACACACTAGTATGAAAGGCAAGCTCAATATAGGCAAAAACAAAACAAAGAAAAACAGAGCCGGTCTTCGTTTTTTGACAGTGCCGGGGTTGATTACCTGCGACCGTCGGCTACTGCGCGTCAGCGCCATGGGTTTAATGCCGGCTATGCACGGTCCCTTTCATCGCAACCGCTAGCAGCAGAGAAACCGGACGACGCACTAGACATTTTATCAAGCATGACAAGACACAGCGCGAGACTGTAGAGAAGCTTAACGTCACCCACGGCACTCTCGACCCAAGCGCGGAGCTAAGGGGCCTTACGCGGATCGAGACAGCAGCGCCCCGTTGTGGCAGCCAGCCGCTCCGGCAACCGAAGCTGTGGTCCGTTTACTTTTTTGGCCGATAGTACATAATGAACTCTACACATTTTCCTTGCGTAGATGCTACCTGCAAGTGAGCGTTGTTTCCACATAACTTGGATATTTCTAGCGTTATGAAAACGAGAGGTAGCAACATGGCGACGCCTTTCCTGTTGCCGCTTGTGTCACCAAGATTTTTCAGTTGAGCGAGTATAGCAATTCTATATGCCTGAAAATGTACTACCGACGGAAAACGTATACGGACAAAGAGATCTGACAAAAGCTAAATATCTCCGCAGCCTCAAAACACAGCCTGGTATTTCCATTTCCAGCCTCAACTGGTATATGCGAACATCATTGTGATGTACGGTTTTACTGGCTACTTTTAAAGGCTGCTCGGATATTTAGCGTTTTCTGAGATGCCGTGGTCTGTAAACATTTTTGGTCGATAGTACATCACGTTATCGAGCTCTCACACGGTAGAACAAAGCATAGAAAGTAATAAGATGGCAGTCATGACTATACATTACGTTAAAAGAAACACTACACGTTTCGCCTTGTTAGTAGCTCATGCTTACGCACCAGCGGACAGGAAACCACGGAGGACGACGTAAAACTAGATAGTAGATACTGGGTTAACGTGAAGTTGTCTACTGGAAATAAATTAATACATGCATGCACTATGTTGAAAAGACGTTTGAGGGTTTTCATTGCAACCAGAGCAGTAAGTTTGTAGAAGGACGTACAAATTTTTTTTTCTAGATTTCCTCAGCTTGAGTACAAAGGAGACTGGTCATTGCATCAAAGGCGCAGTTGGAACAAACAATCATTGGCCAGTGGAACGCAGTCTGTCGTGTCCCGAATACACATGTGTATGTTTAAAGAATATGAAATCCGAATAAAAAAGTCGAAGTTTCGCCCGAAAGGCGAAACATCGATAGCAATAGCAAATTAGTAGAAAGCTATAGGAAGCAAGGATAGTAGTTCGATGGGCCGTATAAAGTTGTAAACATTACCTTACTGACTAAATAGACAAGCAAAAGGTCACGCGCGCACAGGCAAACATGAACACATTTCGCTCGATGACTGCGGAAACTCGCTGTGAAAACGCCGGAGTGAAAAAGCACGCCAGCAGCAGCAGCAGGTAAATTGACCTTAGCGCTATCGCTCGTCTCGCTTTAATGCGAACTAAACGTAGAAAGCACAGCGCATACGAAGCTACTGGCACTCGGCACATGCACTTTGTCCCCATCGCAAATCGCTGTGAATATGAGGCCCGCGTGGGCGCGCACTTCGCCCACACCGCAGATCGCTTTCAAAATACGGCGCCCGCGCGGCTGCGCTGTGAGCAGGCAGAAAGCGGATCCGAAAGCACCCCCTCTCCGTCGCCTCGCCTCCGTGCCTCATGCGCGAAATACCGCACGCTTCGAGCCTGCTTTCCTCCCTCGTGAGCCGCGATTGCCGAGACACGCTGTGCGTGCGATTTCACTCGCACACACAGCGTACGGTGCGCAGCGGCGATTTTATTGCCGTTGGACTTTATACGGAAACTCACGGCGATGACGACGGCACAAATGAGCTTGGAATGTCCCTATAGTTTCTATCGCAATGAAAATCGATCAGGAAGATAGATCCTCAGACGAATTGGTATAATAAAAATTGCAATAGATAATAACCATAGAGAACTTCCCAACGATGTATTCCAAGGAATGTTCACCCCATTCGTAACGTGGGCAGAAGGCAAGCCAGAGCCAAAGCCCTGCTAGAGAAAGCTCAAAATCAGGCTGAAGAATGCTCGTTCGTAGACGAGGCTTTCATGCTCATTAGACGAGCCTTCAAAGCAGTCCTTCTGAACGGCAAAGGTGAAGTCGTCAACTCGACTTCCACATAGACCACGCAACCAGACATTGCAGAACAAGTAGCCATCGCATTTGCACTTTTAGACCAAAAGAGATCCAGGATCGACAGCAATTCTAAGGCATCCGACCGAGCCTTTGTCGAAGGAGTCATCTCTAGACAGGCCCTGGCAATTCTCGACGGAAAGGTCGTCAAACCACGCACGATCATCTGGTTGCTTGCTCATATGGGAGAAATCAACGGTTCTCCCATAAACCTCAACGAATCTGCCCATAATGCTGCACGAGGACTTGCCCACCGTGCAGACACAAGGCAAAAAGATCTTGAGGTTCCTGATTACAAGGACCACCTCCTCACGTACAGCGATCTAACCAAGCACTTCTACCTCGAACGCAGGGTCTTCCTCCCTCAGCACAGTAAACTAACTTGAGCTCATGCCATTACGCTAAGGCTCTTACAAACAAGAACTTATGCGAACCCGCTATTAATCAACAAGATCTATCCGGAGATCTCTACTCCTACAACATGCGATAAATGTAACGACACCATAGACCTTAGTCATATGCTCTGGCGTTGCTCCGCGTTACGCAGCGACAAGGACAACACTGAAGAGCGGTGGGACGCAGCTCTACGCAGCCTCCCATTAGATGAACAGCTATGGGCACTCCAACGGGCCCGCGAAGCGGCTGATAGACTAGGCCTTTCGGCGCCAACGTGGGAGCGGCCCGCTTCAGGCTAGGAAACTAGCGCTACCCAATGAACCATAATAAAGTTTTTCCATCCATCCATCCATTCTGTGGATATGGGCTACAAGCGGAGCTACTTCTAACGGCCTCCCCACACCAGTGCACGCAACGCAAGGACTGCTTATTCGGTTCTTAGCGCAGGCGCAGAAATGCAGCAGGTGGCTTGTTAGCAAGCAAATGTCACGCCAAATGATCCATGTGCGCTACGGTCATTACCGCTGCCTCGGCGCAGCCAAACGGAGCAGCTGGCTAGGTCCAGTGCTGGGGTAGCGGTCAAAAGCGCATCTCGTAAACGCTCCGCGACATCTCAAAAGTTACCAATCACCATTATATCGTTCTAGAAACGCAGCCTGTCGCACACCGCACAATTGAATCCATAATGTTTTTCCAAAAAGTCCATCTGAAATTTCGCATACGCAGCCCTCTTGTCGTCCATTTTACTGGCGTGGTAGCTGCATCGCTTCCCTACATTCTCCGCTCCGCTGCACCTGTCTTCGTGTCGAGCCCGCCGCTTTTGGGCAGCATCACGGGCACGATCTTCCCTACTACTCTCCGCCATGCTCGGCGACCGTATTCTAGCACTCCTCTTGTTATGCCAGGTGTCAGCACACGCCTTACTGGTTTCCTCCGCCTCCTCATTGAGGGTGGCGTTATGTAGAATTCGGTGGTTTCTTAACTTTCATCTTGCAACGCAAGGTGTCAGCTCATGCCTTGCTGGTTTACTTTGCCTCCTCATAGAGTGCGCGTAAATTTTGAAGCACGGAAATGAAAAAAATCTATTGGAGGGCAGACAAATACAGCTCCGCTGTAAAAAAGTCACAGTTTCGCCCGAACGGTGAAGCATCAATTGCGATAGCAATTTAGCAAACAGCTATACGAAGTAAGGATAGTAGTTACATCAGACCTATCAATTTGTAAACATTCGCTGACTAAGTAAATTACCAGGCATGGCGTCACGCGCACACAGGCAAACAAGAACACGTCTCACTCGAAGACCGCCGGAACTGGCTGTCAAAACGATAGAGTGAGGAAGAGGGGCAGCAGCAGCGAGCGCATTTACTTTCGTGCTTCCTCTCGCTTCAACACGAACTAAGCATCGAAATCACAGCGCATACGAAGCTACCAGCACCCGGCGCACTTTGTCCTCTTCACAGATCGCATTGAAGATGAGGCCGACGGGACCGCGAACTTTGTCCACATCGCAGATCGCTTTCAATGTAGGTCCCCCCTGTTCCTCCACTCCCCAAGTGCCACGAGCGCGAGAGAAGTGGGCGCGCTTCCTCCCCCCTTTCCTCCCTTGCACGTGCAAGATTGAGCGGAGAACGTCGGCTGAGCCTCGCAAGCTTTCACTCGCACATACAGCACACGGTTCGCGGCGACGATGTCATCGTGCTTGGGCTATATAAAACCATCACGGCGACGCCGACAGTGACGGCAGAATGCACCTTGCGAGTCCATGTTATTGCTATCGCAATAAAGAACAACGGCAATATTTCATCTGCGCTAATTGCTATTATTGACAAGTGCAACCGGAAGTTTCACTTGTCAGCGGTTTTTGCAGTCGGATTTCTGCAGTCGGCGTCGCCGTCGTCGTCGCCGTCGCCGTGAGGTTCCGTATGACGTCAATGCAGGTGAAATCGTCGCCACGCACCGAACTCTGTATGTGCGAGTGAAAGGGCGCGAGGGACGCGCGCTGTCACGGGGAGTGAACGCACGGCGGAGAACAAACGCGCGTTCTGCGCCGTGCACCCTTAAGGGCTGCAGAAGCAGGCGTCTCTTTCCTCCTTTACAATCACCATATATGTAGAGCAAACGCGCCTTCTTCCGACGCGCGAAAGGCTGTGTGTGTGTGTGTGTGTGGGGGGGGGGGGGGGGGATGGGAGGCGACGTTTAGCTGCGGCACCAAGTGCCTCTTTATCTAAAAACGTTGTGAGGCGAGCAGGTGGTAAAGACTTCCGACGCTGCTCGACGAGTGTCCCGTTCTGATGTCGAAAACTTCCGAGCCGCCCCCAGACTCTCCGGCAACAGTCACCAACGCCGCACGCGTTTTGTGCGAACGCGGGCAAAACGCCGACGGCGTCGACAACAGTTCTGCGTGTTGCCGGTGCTGCTGCATGTCCAAGTTTATACAGCTGATAAAGCTACTATCATTAATCCGTATAGCTCTCTGCAAATTTTCTATCGCAATTGATGCTTCGCCTTTCGGGTGAAACTGCGACAACTTTTGTTACACAGCTCCATTTGCCCCCCTAGCACAGTGCATGTTTTTTTTTCTTTTTAACACGAAAGTGTTTTATGCAGGCTCTACGATGAATTTCCTGTAACGGATGTAACGGATGTGACGTGCGGCCCTAACGAATAAAATGTGTTGTGTTGACAGGGATGGCGCCGCTATCCAGGACCGGTGAAGCAAAGTACTGCATCGTGACGCTAACGAGCGCCGACAGGGAACGATTCGGTAGTCACAGCGTAGCAGAGGCTCCAACACCGTTGAGCTTGGTGTTGGCACTTTCCCCAGATGGTTTGTCTATCGTGTCAGATTGTTGACAAATCCTAGATGGTTTGTCTGTCCGACGATCCTAGAGCCAATGCTGACACAGGCGAACTCGCCTCCGTCAGCATTGGCTCCAGCGTCGTCGTCTTGATACGGCCACAGTGGGATGTTGCGTAAAGCTTGCTCGCTGTGCTCCTGCGGCTAATTGAGTACAACAGCCTGCTCTGATTAGCATCTGTTCGTAAGGGGACTCAAGGTGCGAACGCCATCATCCGACGAAGAGGTCGTCTGCTTCACGAGTTGCACAGCGTCGTGGTGTGTCGTCATCCCGTTCGAAGCCCATTACCTTGGGAAACGAAGCAAGATGCACTACGAAATCTTTCAGTGGGATTCCGGAGTGCGGCATTCATTGCTTACATACAAGACATACACGCCCGAGCGAACATGAAGTCTGTTCGACCAAGGGCAATTGCTTGAATGTCGTAGAGATAAGAAAATGAATGTTCTGATCGCGTCCCTCGGCGCGAGAATAGTCGCGAGTAGCTTTCTAGCAGCAGAACAAAGGAATGAGACACCGTGAACTCAACCGTATGCTCATGGATAGCCGCTGAGATTGGCGTGTCGTAGCCGCCAAATCAGAAGTAGTGGCGTCTATGTGAACATCCACAATTAAATCTTAACTGCGGGCCCCGGTTACGACAAGTCAAGAGAGTGCTGTGGCGATACGCCGTTCCACCGTAACCTTTGCAATGGCATTGAAGAAGAACCAGGAGCACTGCGAAGAGGAGCACAGCCAATATTTGATTGACAGTAATTCTTCTTCAGTCGAACCCACTGAAGTACTTTGTGTGTTAAATTATTCCTGAAATAGTCTGTTTTACCATTGAATGTATTTATCGACTGCAATAAAAGGTAGTTTAGGACCCCTTTAAAGTCTAATATACGCGTCCCAGAAAGATGGTGATCAGAAAAGAAACGAACTTATGCGCAAAAGATCTACCAGGGCTCTGGGTATATAACCCGCCTTCCCAGCCTACCTATGTCGACAGTAGGGGACATGACAACCAATCCAAGAAAATATCGATGATCATGCCGCATTTACCAATAAACTGTCCGGAGCTCATCAGTATCTACGGTTGTGCAGGATGTAACATTGTGCAATAAATGTGAGGTAAGTAGTAAAATTGATATTGGACGTCTTTGCTGAGTGCTGCAGTTTCCTAGATTTTGGGACATTTCTTTAATACACGCAGCATAAGGAACTGCAAATGCGTCGCCTATGTTCAGCGAGGAGGACAGGTGAATCTGTAAGGAGGCTGAAACTGCATGCTGCCATGGGTTTTTCTCAGAAACTATAGTGCGAAACGGATGTTCAGCCTGGTGAGTCTTCACTGAGAAAACGACATGTAGCTGATCATTTTTTTGCTTTTTCGAAGCGCTGGAAAAGACTTTCGGACTTAATTTCAGCCCCAAGGATTAAATACGATTATCTAGACGAGTTGTGAAAGGTTCGTGGAGCGGCCGAAAACTTCCAGAAATGAAAGTGATGAACGCAATCTTAGTGGTAATACCTAACGCCCACAAACTCACACATGGGCTTTAAAATGTCGCAGGTTGGAATGGGGCGTATGTGGCCTTTTCTGCTTTTGGCCAATTAGGTGCGATTTGCGTGGCTGTTTAAATGCGAGCTGCAGAAGTATTTAAATTCCACGGCGTTGTGCAAGGTCCCAAATGTTAATAAGAATGTCTCTTGCAAACTGTCTATGTCTTTCCACAGTGTGCATAAGATAGACGGGCCGAGGCATCGATGTTAGGCTAAGAGAGCACACATTGATGGCCTGTCGTAAATAGCATATTTATGCGTATTGGGCCATTTATTATCATGTTTTATATTTAAGGTGCACATCACAGTTTGCTTACATTGTCGTATCGTTTAAACAAACAGATCATAACTCAGGTTAAACAGTCGAATTCTCTCGCATCTCAAGGAAAAGTCCCGAATGAATTAGTAATGCATTTTCCTATCAGTCACGCAAAATGACCTGTCATACCTAGATGGCTCGTTGTGTGGGCGGCTCACGTTCTCTTTGTTGTGTATATGTAGTAGATCCTGATTTGATATTGTGTGCGCATCTATTATTTATGGTGTAGGAATAAGACCTATTGCCATTCACCTCTTTTATACAAATTATTTCTTCGCTGTGTGTTGTGTGCTTGCTGTGTTTTTGCAAAATCCACTTTAATATAAATCTCGCCACCTGGAGCCTCATGGAGGCTATTTTCGTTGCACATTAATTGTTTGAATCAAATCATGACAATTATTGAGCTTAGTAACGATGGGTGGCATATATACAAACAAACATGATCAACTTGAGGCTAGGCCACACGAGACAACTCCACCTGTATTTTAGCGCTTTAATACCTCTATCGATCGCTGTCTACCACCAATAAACGCTCGTCATTTACTAACCTTAATTCGCCTCCAGCAACAGTATTACTACAGGTTTTCTAAAACGCACGCACTGTTATATATCCTTGTATACAAACTGCATGCCGCAAAAACCTCATTCAGCGTACATGCCCAGCATCACTACAGCCTACACACTACATCACTACAGAAGCGTACACACTGTGATAAGGCTACGTTATGTCAACTATGTTGTGTCAAGATGCTTTACTATTCTTTATCAATTACTAGCTTGCTAAAGCACAGTGTGATTGCGCTTTGTTATCGAAAATGCACGTTGTACAAAATTCATCCCGCATTCATCATCAGTATTGGCACAGCACATGCCAATAGAAATCGCATCGTTATATGAGCTCCGTATTAAAGAAGAATTCATTACCACACCTGCATAACTCTCTTGCCGCGTTCAAAGTCCCGGTCGAAAAGAACAACGGAGACCACAGCCTTGACTCCTAGGTCAAGAGAACCGCGCACCATCATTTCAACTGGGTTGACTGCTGCGAGTTTTGTCTTATTCACCAGGTCCAGGTTCAGGGATCCCATCCATTCGACGAGATAGTGAGTCTGCGATGCACATAAGTCAAAATATAATCAAATAAGACACTCTGTTGTAATATAATTCGCTGCCCTTTATAAGCGCTTTCCAAAGGTCCAGCAGAAATTTCACGACGAATTCAAGAAACTATCGGTGAAATAACAGCGCGAAATAAACATGGACAAGGGAGGTACGCAGCACAAGCACTCACTGAAACTACTTGGGTTTATTGTGCTCACACACAAATATACCTTTGGAAAGGGGTATGTTAGGAGGGAGAATTATGATGCACTTGCAACCGCACATGCGTCCAGTGATTGAGAAGTTTACTCGTAAACATGACACAAAAATGCACTGTCACATTAGGGGCTGCGATACCTAAACTCGTTGAAACTGAGATCGAATGACCTCTGACGCATGTGTCAGCTTCACACATAATGGCAAACGCTTAAAAATCTCGCGTGCTACTTGGTATCTACTAGCGCAGAACAATTCTCTCATGAAAAACCGCATAGCAGCCACAGTTTGCACAGTGGGTGGCCAGATTACTCCCGTTTTGTCATCACGGTGTTAGCGTGCCCAGACAGGCGGTCGTTACGGTTAGGTCGTTGGCATCCAGCGCTTGTCCTTTTTTCCTTTCTTGAACGTGTTTGCTCCACACCGCTTTTTGACCGATAAATTTGTAGCAACTATCTCGCGTTCATACCCTTTTGAGAATTGAAGAGACTTCTCAAGGGCTGGTTATTTCATTCATCGATCGTAGGCCTGAGAAGCAAACGCACGACACATTAGCTGCTCGTTTAGAATCGAACGAGACGTACTACAGCGTACTCGTGCAAGCCTAGACTGGCATTTTTCTGCTGAACCAAGCGGAGAACGTGGCGGGGTGCTGAACATGACAAGCAATATGAGGAGTAGCATTGAGAAATGAAAAGAGAAATGGCAGCCAGGTTGACCACGCTAATCGCTCTTGTCTACCGTGCACTGTGAAAGGCCATAAAATGAGAAAAACGGCCAGAAACAGGAGAATAATACCAACGGGAACCAGCCCACACTCCCACGCGTTCACCGTTCTGGCAAGTTCAATCTGTCACTTGTGAATCATCGGAAATGCAGACTGCTCATGGTGCTAAACTGGTTATTACGAAGGAAGAGAGTAGTTTTGTTTGATTCATATATGCAGCAATCATGCGAACACACCTGAATTCAAACAATTTTCTCGAGGCCGCACTCTAAGGCAATACACCACTGTCAGGTTCTAAACGTAAAATAAACTCGGTCGGTCCCACAGCTGTGGACTCAACTGGCACAGTTGAGAGCCAGAGGGGCGAATGACTGAGCTTCTCAGGCTCAAAGCTTTGCAAACGCAAAACATAACAAATGACTTTATTGGTAGGTTTTGAACACAATTGAATAAAACGAGAATAAAAACATAGACGTGTGTAACGATCATAAAAGGAGGACGACGGACTTCGTGAACGAGAAGGATGAAGGACAGGGCAGAGAAGAAGACGAAGTATAATTCTCTATGACTGTTAGTGATGGCAGAATAACAGAACATTACATTTTGGCGCAGCCGCACAATTTTAGACTATGTGGGTGTTGTTCACGATCACCCGACGCGAAGACGGCCATCTACTCGCCGAGACAAGCCAGGAAGAAGGAGACGTTGTCATCGACCTTCCAGAACAGGTCAGCACAACGGACTTGACGTTCCTAGCTCACAAGGCTAACATCCCCCTTGAAGGAATGGGCTCCGAGGGTTCAGTCAGAGTTGATCTGCAGGTGACCGAGTTTGAACACTGAGTCCACATATCAAGTAGCCACGACGGAGTAGCAACCAAGGAGCAAGGAGTTAACCTAGTTATGCAACACCTTTTGCGTATTCAGGGGCAGCAAATGCAACAATGTGAACAGCTGTTGAGGGTTTTAAGGTCAGCGTGCAACTGCCCAAGGCCTGCAACACGAGAAGTGTTGCTGACTTTCTTGACGATACGCAATCGAGAACCTTACTTTGGCTTCAGGTTTTTGAATATACTTGCGCGCAGAATAAATGGAGTGATGACTGCGATCGCATCAACTATATGCGTCGTTTTCTTACGGGGAACACTAGGAAGTCGTTCGATTTGAGGATACAAAGCCATGCATCGGAGCCATGGGTCGAATGGAAAAACTGTTTCGTTCGTACATTTGACCAGAATTCTGTTGAATATTTGGACAAGGCTATTTTTTCGAGCATCAAGAAGGAGCAGCTATCGTTTACTGCTTTAAAAAACGATGACTCTTGCAACTTGCCGATCCGAACCTAATTTAATCATCTGTAGTCGTGCTAATAATTCATGGTATGACGAACACCTCTCAGCGCGAACTTCTTCCTAGACCACAAGCGACACTAGAGCAACTGTTGCATTCCCTGAGGAATATCTCCAGCAATGTGTTCTCACCCTACCACCAGACAAGTAACACCAATGGGCCATCCTCCGCTAGAAGCTTAACGTGTGATCAGAGGTGCTCTTGCTGCAAAGGTCCTTGTGGTCACGCCTCATTGCAAGAATCACCCTTCAATGATAATCACGAGCAAAGCGACAGGGAAAGTCCGGGCGCTCAATTATTCTACCTGGCAGCGCCGAAAGAAATAGTTCATTTGTCAAAGTCAGTCGAAGGTTTGCTTTATGCCTGAATGACCGTCAACGGAAGGTCAACTGCAATCTTAGTTGACACCGGGGCGTCAGTCAGCATTGTCAGCCCCCGATTGATTTCTCTGGAAAAGACATTCATCGGCAAGGTTGCCAACGTGCGCAGCTATGATGGCAGTTCTCGAGTAGTTCATAGACGGGCTAGGGCATGCGTCGGACGTCGAGGCACCAAGATGGATGTCGAGGCACTCATTGTACATCGGTGCCGTGTACGGTTTTCTCTTGGCTCGTCCCGACGTGAAGAGGATGAAAATAAACATATCGTGGCGCGACGATGTAGAAGTGCAGCACTCGGTTGAAACAGTACATACATGTGCTGTACTGAAAGCGAAGCTGGTAACTGCAAATGAAGAGGTGCTGAACAAGTACCCAGAACAATATGCCTTGGACATTATCCACAAGCGGCCAAGGTCCCAACGATGCATTTCAAGCTGAGTGACAACACTGTTGTCCGCATGAAACCATACGGCATTTCATACGAAAAGAAGAAATGGCTGAAGCAAGAATTGCGAGGTTCGCTCGACGCTGGGATTATTCGTGCTCTACATCTTCGTTTGCGTCACCTATTACTATAGTGCCCAAAGACAAGGGGACACTTGGAATGTGTACTGACTACAGGCTCGTGAACCATCAGACGGATTTATTTCCTTATCCGATGCCAAGACTCGATGATATAATCGACAAACAGGAGGCTGTTCCTGGTTTTCCCGCATCGATCTTTGCAAGGGATACTGGCAAGTTCCACTCCAGCAAGAGTTCAAGCCCTTCACAGCTTTTGTCGCTCCTTTCAATGTCTTCCAACAGGCTACCATTCGGGTGCAAGAATTCTGGAGCATAGTTCCAAAGAATGATGAACGACGTGCTTCAAGATTTCACAGGTATCTTCTGCAACGTCCACGAGGATGAAATCATTGTTGACTCGGAAATACGTCACAACCACTGCTCACACTTGTCCAAGGTGTTAAATGCACTAAGTGAAGCCGGACTGAAGATCAACATAAAGAAAAGCGAATTTTTCAAGAATTACGTGGTTTTCTTAGGGAGATTTTTCGACGGACATACAAAGAGCACAAAAGAAGGATCTGTTGAACGCATACCTCAGTGGACAAAACCATATGATGTACACTCGCTCCGCGTGTTCTTGGGCCTGGCAGGACATTTCAGAGCGTTTATCAAGGACTACGCTTTAAAGACGAAGTCCCTTACATTGCCAACGTAAAATGATACTGCATTTGTGTGAGTGTGTGGATGCAGGAGTGTGAGAAGACATATCAGGAACTCGTCAGAAAAATATCATCTGACCCAATACTCACTATTCCAGATTTCGGAAAGCCGCTTGAATTAAACTCTAACGCATCACATTACGGGAAAGGCGCGGTACTATAACAAAGGGACGAGAACGAGCCTGTCAAACGACGACTTAAACTACTGGGTACTACTCGTGCACATTCCACAAGGCAGAGATAAACTACCCAACTACTGAAAAAGAGGCCCTAGCTGTAGTCATGACCCATAGGTACTTGAGAACGTTCCTTGAAGGAAGACACTTAAAATTATTCAGAGACAATCAAGCCTTGGCCTATATACTAAGCCTTTCTGAACCGAAAGGACGGCTGGTCACGTGGGTCAGTGAAATAGAGCAATTCGCGTTCCACGTTTCTCACAGGCCAGGAGAGAAGCTGCGTGACGCCGACGCAATATGAATGCTACTAATACCTCCGAATGCCGAGAGGTATGTGAACCAACTTCTTTGGGACGGCACGGAAGATATGGCTTTCAAGAATGGTAGACTGCACATTCCTAACACGAGCGTCGCAACAATCTTGGAGCTTTACCACGACTCCCCAGATTCGGCCACGATGGTTTCTGGAGAACATACTTCTAAATCAAGCAAATATTCTTCTGGATCCAATGAAGCAGGATATATCCGCATATATCAGAACTTATCACCTACGCCAAATAACCAAAGCTAAATTCAAGCCTCTGGGGAGCGCAATGATCCTAACAAAGTATTCAACCAAGCCTTTTGAAACTGTGCCCTTAATTTCGCGGAGCTCAAGAAAAAAGGGGAGGGAGTGAGAACTACACAAGCAATTCTTTTGGCCATCGACGAATGCAAGAGAATGATTGCGTGCAGGGCAGGAAAAGAAGATGCCATAAGCGTCATATCGCTACTAAGTCGTGAAATGTTCAAAAATGTCAAAGTGAGTGTGGCTGACAATGGTCCTGCTTTCAGAAGCAGACGTTTAAAACAATCGACTGAACTACAAAATATACAACTTCGTTTTGCTACATCATATCATCCTGAATCTAACGGGTTGGCTGAGAGAGCGATAAGAGATATCAAGCTGTTTATCACACTCTATCCGGAATTCCAAGGTGGTTGGAAGTGTGCTCTTGAAGAGGCTGCTAATCACCATAATCACTTTCACAGAACTGCTTTGGGGTGCGGTTCATATTTTGTTTACCATGGGAAATCGAAGTGGCTTCCAGCTGATCACCTCCTTTTTCTCAGAAACGTGTTACCCCTCCAAGAATGCTAGAAATCGGTAGAAGAGAACGAGACATATAAGGTCGCCATGAAGCGTAACTGCGACCGTGCTGTGCTCACTCCACAAAGGTACCTGACATCAAAGTAGGAGATTTTATTCTGGTTCGGAAATGTTTGCAAGGCTCAAAATTTTCTTTCACGGGTCCTTATATTGTGCTGAAGACAGCCAACAAGGAGTCTCGAAATCAATTTGGTACAGTGGACCATAACAAGCGACTGAGATGGCATCAGTCGGCACCGTGGTGCCTTTTCAACCCAGGAGGGTTAAAGATCAAGGGGGGAGGGGGGGCTGTGTCACGATCATAAAAGGAGGAAGACGGACTTCGTGAACGAGAAGGAAGAAGGACAGGGCAGAGAAGAAGACGAAGGATTATTCTCTATGATTGTTAGTGATGGCAGAATAAACTGAACATTGCAACGTATGATTTGTTGTCTAAAACAGCTAGTGATACGAAAAAATAACGAATCCTAGGAAAGCTCGTGAAAAATTAAAGGTGGTGTTTCTTTTTTCAATTGCTGAACAAATTAGTTATATGATATTACAGCGAAGGAAACGACTACATGCCAGAGGTAATGCCTCACCCACGCCTGCTACATTAGGTGTGGCAGGCTCTAGCAATTCAACTGTAGCGACAGCTATCGACTAGCCCATTTTCTCGCCTGTCATTTATGCCAGGTCTGGCCCTAGGAGTGCTACCCAGCGCCACTCATGGCTCTTGCGGCGGATGGCCACGACCTCTTAATCATAGGCGTCGCGCAGTTCGTCAACGTTATGAGCAGGCACGTGGCCATAACAAAACTCGTGTGTGGCCCGAAGGCATCGAAAGCTGCTTTTGTTCAGACGCTCCATACGATGAACGAAAACAGGAGAAACGCCGGCTTCTTGGCCCTCGGAATCACAGGAAGCCAACAGACCAGGAAGGCAAAGTAAGTCCAGGGGAGATTAGTGATAGCTTTATTGCTGTAGGAACACTAGGAAAAAGGGAAAGTGGACGGAATGACAACTTTATACCGGCGGCAGTCGAACTAATATCTCCGGTTTTACGTGTGAAACCACGATTGAGAACGAAAACCAAATTTGAAAACCATAAATCTTTAGTTGCTTGGTTCCAACCAAGAACCCCGCAATAAATCCGGTGGGGCGCCACTTCTCCGCATCGCCACTTTTATAACCGCCGAAGCGATCTTGATTTTCCTCCTACTTCTATTTGCATGAAACTACGTCATCGCACACCATGACTCAGTGCAGGACGCAGACACAGTGTTTGTAAAGCCCAAACAATGCATACGCATACTGCGTCGGCGTATCCATATTAGCACCGTGTACTCGGGCTACATCTTCTCTGCATGTGCATCTGCAGCTGCATATCTTGCGGTTTCTGAATTATGCGCAATTCGGTAGCGAAACAAACCCGCTTCCTAAATATCATCACTGCAACGAATAGGCGCCTATAAGCATAGCATCCTTAAAAAAAGCGAATCGATTTATTTGTATATTACTACCATTCTAAAGTGAATGGATATGGCCTCCTTATTTTCTCGTATAAGTATTTGCATTTTACCGCTAAGGGCATGTGATCTTGCTCAAGGCAGTTTCGGGGTGCGCTAGCGGTCGAACAGTAAATACAGAGCTCTCCACATCAAGCTTGCCGCCAGAGCAGAGCCACTCTTGGCCCTAGCTGAGAGCGTCGTCACTATCTCGCAATGCGCCGGCGTCGATAGGCGCTCGCGATGGAGCGTTTGCAAGCTTGTTGGTTTCCTCACTGTTGTGTCGCGTTACTTTGAGCGGACGCGCCATGGCCGGGTAGTCAAGGAGGCCGGTACTGTTGCGTGGTGAACTGCTCCATCAGTCACAAGAGCGATCAGAGCCTACAGCTACCTGTCAAGCTTCATGTATTCCCTCTAAAATAGTATGAAAAAGAGCGCACGCACGCATAGATAACAGACCTCCGCAGAATCAAGCAAGTGCGAATGTCAAAGCTTGCTGTTTTTCTGACTGCATGCTATTTATTATTCGCAGTAACGTTGTTGCTTCGCCTTGTAGCTGTGTCACGAACGTTCGCCAGTGATGACGATGATATTGTTGCAGCTCTACTCTGGCGTGCCTTGAGCGACTCAATGAGCGTCGCGTGACTTGCGCCTGCTGCGCAAATTGTGCTTGCTCGCGTTGCCTTGAAGAATCGAAAGGGCATTTTACACCCGCGTTTTGATAAATGAAATCTCTGTAACAAGAAGTTGCAAGCAGTTGAGCGCTTTAGCAAGGCGTGTGATTAGGTAGCGTGTTTTTCAATGGAAAACGGGCCATACTGTGTGATACTTGCACTCCGCGAGCCGTGTTGCGCGAGCCGGGTGTTGCGCTTTGATTTGTTTAATTGTTTACCTTCAGTCGTTCTTCAATACCAGTGCCATCGTGGTGCGATCACGGTAAAGGCCGATCTGGATAATTATTTTTGATTGCGATCATGGATGGCCATTTCAGCCGTGTCCAACATTCCGAACAGAGTTCGTTGAGCACCTTCAGCATAGCAATGCATACATCAACCTAGAATCGCGATCAACTAGATCCGGATCGTTGAAAATCTTCGGAAAAATTGCCCGAAGAAAAACGCCCTGTGCGGATAGGACATATGCCTTTGTGACAACAATTCGCCCAACCAAGACGAGTTGTATAACCTCGTCTGAATATATAACCAACCTGAACGTCCAAGAAATTTTAATGTGCACTATTGGACATTCCGTCTATTTGGACATTCAGGTGCACTGAACCTACGGGCAGTAATCGAATTCTGCCGGATGACGCGACTCACTTGGTGGAGCTTACGGAGTGCTCTGGATCTTTCATTGGAATGCACCATTACACCGACTCCCACTTTGCGTCGGGTCTAGATGGTTTAACCAAAGAAGGGGAACGTGGCATTATCTTGACGACGCTTCTGGCAGCAAACAAGAATAAGCATCCCTTCTTGAAACAGTGCTCGAATGTGTCAGATGTTTAGGATAAATACTTTAAGATACGTTAATGTATAGCTTCTTGCCTATGCTGTGTTATTCAGTTCTTCAGCCTTCTTCAAGAGCAGCCCATTGGCATAGATTTGTTCTCATAAATAAATATATTGTGCTCTCTGATATATGATGTCGAAATGTACTCGTCTGCTATAGATGTTACACATTCCAGTGTAGTATACTTGCAAACTTTTTTGCGACAGCTTCCCCTGTCATATGACACTCAGCGACCGTGTCACAGTTCGCGTAGGGTCGTCTCTGCTGTGTTAAGCAAAGAATTGACTATCCACTGCTGGCCGTTCAACTTGCTGGGCTCGCCTTTGACTGCTTTATAAAATATCAACCGATTGTGACGGCTCACATGCATTTATCAAGCACACCACCCTCTTAATAGAATAGCGGAATATATTGAGCGCCTTATTTGATATGTTCATTTTTCGTGACTTATACTATTTGTGTGTGCCAATTTTTGGCTAATCCACTGTAATGGGTTTGTGGCACTGTAGTACACGGGTTACAGGAGATGCGATCTTTGCTGTGCAAAACATAATGATTGCACACATTGCACGTGGCACATGATGAAAGTAAAATCAATTGTGTACACCGTTGTTCGTTGTATGGCAGCTATTCGACGGCTTCACTAAAGATACGCTTAACACGCACACTGATATGCGTGTTCAATCAGCAACATCTTTTTAACACGTCAAATTTTGCAATGGATAAAGTGGGCCGCCCTATGAGTATTTATAAAGATACTTGGTGCTGGTGCAAATACTTGGTGCTGAAAGTACGCACTAAAATAATGCCATAAGAAGTCCAATGAAAGCTATTGCTATGCTTAATTGCAAAGAAGAAATAATAAGACGAGGGCAAATCAAAGTGCTTGGAAAATAGTTTGGCACATGTGAGGACTTAGCCAGGTGTTCGTCTTTACGCGTGTGCTGCTTTGCCAATTCTTGCGCTACCACGCCGTTATTTGCTGTCTACTTCCTTGGGTGTGTTTACGATTTGTCCTGGTTGTGTTAGCCAGCGCTGCTCACATCTAAGGCGGTGAACGTGGTACATACTTTCAACCGCTTATTCCATTTATTAGAAACTTTATTGCAAAGGATGAAAGGGGTGGAGGGAACCGTACGTTATGAGTGGGGCCCGAAGGCCAGGGCCCCATTCACTTCAGCCGTCCGCCATGCGTGTCCCATTAGTGCCGGCTTCACCTCCGGTTCAGAGCGGGCGAGTTGTGCCTCCCACTGCTCCGTGCTATTGATGACTTGCTACCCGGGAAATAATCTAACTTTATTTACAATGATGAATTTTTCCTGCGCTAATTAGGAGCCGCAAGTGTAAGCGCAGGGAAGTATCCGAATCTGCTGTGCTATATAGTTTCGTTCCGACCACGTAGTACCGGCAGTGACACTCCAGTCAAATCATCATTGAATCTAACAGCACCGATTATGTTCACGTCTAAAAATAATATTTCCCCTTTGCTATTGAAATAAGATTGATGTTTACCTCCGTCCTCCTTGATTTGGCAAAGGCAATGCAGGCCTGGTACATCCCAGCTGCTTTTTGCTGGGAATTTTGATTGGAATATGGTACACTCAAATCTCCAAGGAACGCCATGATCGTGACTTCAATGCCTCTTGAAAGCTGAAAGCACACAAAAAGAAGGCTTATGATTTTTACGCAGGCTATCCACGTTGTTAAGCGGTCAAGCGTCCTTGCTCCTAAACGTGTGCGCCTTAAATGCAGCTGCTCCCATTGCCAGTACTAGCTATGGATATTGTTACATGAAACTTGCAAGCACGCCACTTTATTTGGAATAGCCTTTAAATAGGAACAAGAGGATGCGCTTGGCTGAAATGGACATGTCTTCGTCCTGTTCCAATAGTCATCTATTCTTTGACAGGGAAACAATATGGTCCCAGCCTTCCACTGACGATACTCACTGTAATGAACGCAAATTAACGCCAGCCGATGGCTCTGGAGAGTATGGCATGAACTGCGGCGATTGCGTCGGTGAGAGGGTTAGGTTGGGGAAATCCCCGGCAAGAGCTTGTTCTAACGAAACGAGTTTGCGGTGCAGGACATCGCACATATTATGATCAATTTGCCACAGAAGCAAGCGCGTACAAGTTGTCAAGCATGCCCAGCAGGGGAACTGCACCATGCGCCCAATAGGCGGTTATAGTTGAAGCGAGTAATATACTTGAAGTCAATTTAAACTCTTGCTCAGAGAATTCGTGAAAAGTGAAAAACTGGGCAGTGCCGCGCATGCGCACATCTTCTGAGATAGATATCAAACTTGATACTTAGTAATCCTTAGGTCGGCCATAATGTGGTAAAATCGATTGTTTCACGGCTGACGCACCAACCAAGTAGCTGGGAATGACCAGAAACCATATTACTACTGCTAGTATGACGATTTCGTTGAGCATTGAAAGCTTCGAAGCGTACGTAACAGTCGTAGATGAAAGGAAGCAGGGCACACACACCATGTACGTACTTTTCGTCCACTTTAATTAAGAACGTTTAATAAGCTTACAACGCATCGCTCCCAAGTAACATTTGGTGTCCTGACAAAGTACCGTCTAAAGTGGGGCTTTCCACTGACCAGTGCGTCAGTATAAGGAAATAACTTGCCCCACCGAGTATCTCCATCTTTAATGCAATTTCTATAGCATCTTTGGTTGCTGTAGCGAGTTTAATGTTAAGAATTGCAAATCGGTGAGAAAAACAGAAAAGGCCAATCGGTCCAATGTGTACAATTAGCTCTTTATTAGTTCAACACTAAGCTAGGTTAACACATCATATGGGCAGATTGATGAAAAGACAGTGTGATTAAATATTCCTCTCCTGCCTGATATTAAGACGTTCATTCGTGACGGGGTGGTCCGCCAGCTGTTCCTGCTTACCCAAAAATCCGCACAACTTTTGTCCTAGACCATGCAGCAGTCATTCGTCAGAAGCTTGGCGAGCTACCAGCATACTCAGGTTGCCACACCAATGACGCAGGCACAAGTCAGGCGGCTACCTAGGCTGATGACTCCCCTCAGCAGAATTCCACGGCTCAAGGTGGTCATCAGTGATTCCAAAAATGCGATAAAAAATTACGAATCAGGACGGATTACGGCAGCCGCCGCCCAAGTAATAAATGGAGCCAGGGGGCCCACGGAGCGACTACTGCTCGTGTGGGCGCCCGCGCTCCAGGGTCTCAGGGGAAACGAAGAAGCCCACAAGGTCGCCCAAGGTCTCACATTCCGGTTGGCTCCTGGTGCGTTTAACCCGCTGAGGACGTAGACAGAAATGAGGAACTGAGAACCTATCAGGAAACAACTACGCCTTACAGACGGAGTAGACAGGCTTTTCCGGCGGTGGACCGAAGGCTCAGTAAGAAAGAAGAAGTAGCACGGCGGAAGCTGCAGACAGGGGTCTTCCCAAACGCCGCGCTATACAATAAATTCTATCCAGAAATCTTCAAACGACAGTGCAGATTCTGCAATGAAGTAGCCAATAAGGTACATATGGTATGGACGAGCGAAGCAATATATGATAGCTTAAATACGATAGAATCCTGGGAGGCCTTACTAGGCAATCCTAACAGCAAGACTCAACGCGAAATCATCAGCCAGGCTCTAGCTGCCGCTGAGTCCTTCGGGATCCCGGCCGACGGATAGAGGCGCTGCGGAGGAAGACCATCTTCTGCGGTGTTAATTGACTGGTGGAATTAAATGTTATTTCTCTCTCTCTCTCCCCGGCCCAGCTCTACTCCCTGTATTTTAGACGCCCACCACAACGGTATTTCGGGCCACAATGTCCCTGGCGCAAGCAGCGGGCCCGGGTTCAATCCCAGCGGGAAACCGGTACTTTATTTTCGCAGTCCCAGCGTTAGCGGTTACGGATACCGGAGATCGCCGGTGGAGGCGGCGGCGGACCCCATCGTGAACCGAAACGGCTATTGGAATGAGCCCGTAACAGCTTACGCGGTAAAAGAAGTCACACCCTCACCAGAACAGGAATTGGCCTCCCTGGCGCAGTATTCGGCCGCTACCTCCCTCGTGACTTCTAAGCGCAGTCGAGGACGACAGAAAAGTAGGTGCAGTGATGAACTTAGAAAATTTGCAGGCGCTAGTTGGCATCAACTAGCGCATGACAGGGGTAATTGGAGATCGCAGAAAGAGGCCATCTTCGTGCAGTGGATATAAATATAGGCTGATGATGATGTGCATCCTTTACCACGTGATGACGATACGTTCGATTGCTTGCTGGGCGCTGAATATTTCCCGCCAATGGAATCCTGGTCGGGCTATCGACCGGCCCCCTTGCCGCATGTGATCGCCCTAAGACTGCATTCGTCAGACGAGTCGGGGTACGGTGGCTAAATGGGTAGGTGTGCTGACCGGCGCGTCTGGAGTGTAGTTCACCGCTTCTCCGCGTCATGACGCAAAATTGGCGCTGCGGTCAGTGGAACGGTTCCGCAGCGCGCGTCGTCTGCTACAGGGGGCTGGCGGCGAGCAATAAAAGTTGTCGCAGTTTCACCTGAAAGGCGAAGCATCAATTGCGATAGCAAATTTGAAGAGAGCTATACGGAGTAATGATAGCAGCTTTATCAGCTGTATAAACTTGGACATGCAGCAGCACCGGCAACACGCAGAACTGTTGTCGACGCCGCCGGCGTTTTGCCCGCGTTAACTCAAAATGCGTGCGGCGTTGGTGACTGTTGCCGGAGCCTCTGATATAAATAGGCATTTGGTGCCGCAGCTAAACGTCGCCTCCCTTCCCTGCCCCCCCCCTCCCCCACAGCCTTTCGCGCGTCGGAAGAAGGTACGTTTACTCTACATATATGGTGATTGTAGAGGAGGAAACAGACGCCTACTTCTGCAGCCCTTAAGGTGGTGGTGAAAACTTTATTGAGTCGTTTGAGCCTTATGCGGTTACACCATAGGAATGGGTTGGCTCTTGGCTGCGTGCAGTGGCTGGGAGCTGGTGCTTCTCAGCGACGACTAAAGCCCAGTCCGTTAGCTGTTTTTGCACAGCCGGATCAGAGCTGGACACCGCAGCCTCCCATCGCTCGAGGTCAGTTAGTTGCCAATCGGCAGGTGGTTGGAGCTCAGAGCATAAATATAGAATTTGGTGGAAATCCGCTTTAGGCGCAGCGTAGAGTGTGCACTCAGGCGAGAAAAGTCCCGGGTGTATTAGTGCTAGATGGGCGGGGGAGAGGAAAATGCGGGATTGTAGCTGGCGCCACGTCACCTGCTGCAGTTTGGTGAGAAATTTGTGTGGTGGTGGGTACAGGAGTCTTTCCTCTCTGTAATGAAGGGAACTTTCATATGAGACCATGCGCTCGCAAGCGTCTCCCCAGTTGGTGGCCTGCCCTGCTCGGCTGACGAATCCTCGAGCTAGAGAATGGGCGGCCTTGTTTCCGGGGTGACCCGCGTGAGCAGGGACCCATAAAATTTGGATCGGCCTCATAAGGGGGGGGGGGGGGGATCCGAGCTAGAAGTCGTGAAGCCGCGCCCGATATGCGTCCGCGGGTGAAGTTGCGGACCGCGGTCTTGGAATCACTAAAGATGTGAGTGGCAGAGGTGGCGGAGATAGCCAGGGCAATGGCTGCCTCCTCGGCCTCCATAGAGGAGGTGGCGAAGACCGAGCCAATGACCTGCGGGATCAGGGAGTTGGAGACTACGCTTATGGCGAAGGCTGGGGATGAGGAGTAAGAGGCGGCGTCGACATAGACGGTATCTGTTCGCGTGCCGTAATGCTTGTGAAGAGCCTCCGCATGGGCCGCTCTGCGAGCCGTGTGGTGCTCCGGGTGCATGTTTTTGGCGAGGGGATGTACCGTGAGTAGACGGTGGATGTGGGGTGGAAGAGTGTTCTGCGAGAGGCAGTATCCAGGGGCGTTGAGGCCAATGCGGGTCAAAATGCGTCGGCCAGCAGCGGTGGAAGAGAGCCGCTCGAGTTGGGCCGAGTGGTGAGCTTCATTAAGTTCTGCGAGGGTGTTGTGGACCCTCATGTGGAGGAGCCTTTCGTTTGATGTGCATCGGGGCAGGTTGAGGGCCGCTTTGTAAGCCTGTCGAATAAGGGCGTTGACTTTATCTTCTTCTACCCGGAAGAGGAAAAGGTAGGGCAATGAGTACACTACCCTACTGAGAACGAAGGCTTGTACTAGCCGTCTGAGATCATGTTCGCGCATGCCTCGGTGTCGGTTAGCTATGCGGCGGATGAGTCGTACCGTCTGGTGAATGGTAGCCGTGAGTTTGGAAATAGTGGCAGTGTTCTTGCCATTGTTTTGAAGGAGGATACCAAGGATGCGAACCTTATCAACCTCGGGAATGGGATTGCCGTCAATGGTCACTGTCAATGTGGGTGGAGGTCCGATATCCAGTCGTCCCTTGGGGGGGGGGGCGGAGGACGAGGAGTTCAGATTTGGTGGGGGAACAGGCTAAACCGACTTGGGCTGCACAGGCTGCCACTATGTCAGCTCCTGCCTGCAGTGTATCTTCCATAGCGCCAACACTGCCTGTGGTGGTCCACAGTGTGATGTCGTCCGCGTAGAAAGAGTGCGAGAAAGTGGGAATGGAGGCCAGGGCGCGTGCTATGGGGATTAGGGTGATGTTGAAAAGGAGAGGAGAAAGGACTGATTCTTGGGGGGTGCCTCGGCTGCCTAGGGGTAATGTAGGTGAGGAAAGAGATCCGAAGGTTATCTCAGCTGTGCGGTGGCGAAGAAAGGCCGCAATGTACTGATGAGTGCGTTTGCCGACCTGGAGTGAGGACAGCGCTTCCAGGATGGCCGCATGGTGTACATTGTCAAAGGCTTTGGTTAGGTCAAGAGCTAGGATGGCACGAGTGCGTTTAGCGTGTCGGGGGTGTAGGACATCTTCTGAAAGTTGTAGCATTACGTCTTGGGTGGAGAGGTGCGGGCGAAAGCCGATCATGGTGTCGGAGAAAAGGTTGTTGTCGTCCATATGGCTCTGGAGTCTACCAAGGACGACGTGTTCGAAGAGCTTGCCTAAGCATGAGGTGAGGGAGATAGGTCTGAGGTTCTTGATTTCGAGACGTTTGCCTGGTTTGGGAATGAAAGTGATGCGGGCGTGTGTCCACTGCGCTGGGAGTGTGCCATTACGCCAGCATTGGTTGAAAAGGTCCTTAATTGCTTTGATTGAAAGGTCATCTAGGTTACGGAGCATTTTGTTTGTAATTCGGTCAGCTCCCAGAGCCGATGGTGTTCGAAGACGGTGCATTGCCGCTCGGACCTCGGATGTGGAGATTTCCTCATCCAAGGCCGGGTTAGGAGCACCGGTGTAGGAGGGTAGGGGGATGGGCGTGCTGGTGGTAAGGTATTGGTCTTTGAGAGCCTGAAGGAGGGCGTCGTCCTCCAAAGGTAGCTGGTGTAGTATGCGGGTAACGTTCTTGCGTTGAGTTTCCTTTGTGTGACCTGGATCTAAGAGAAAACGCAGGAAGGACCAGGTGTCTTTGAGACCAAGATTGCCGCTCATGCGGTCACACACCTGCCCCCATTGCTGGTGAGCAAGATTGCTGGCATGGGCCTCAATCTCAGCAACGAGGCGGGCTATGCGCCGTTTCAGGGATCGGTTGTGTTTTTGAGCTAGCCAGCGCTTTTGGAGGCTGGCATGGGCTTCCCACATGTGAAGGAGTCGGCTATCCGCTGCCGCTACTTCTTCCGGCTCGGGAATGGTGGATGTTGCTTGTTCTACATGTTGCGTTAGCGAGGTTGCCCAAGCGTCGAGATCCGCGATTGTGTCCGGGGTCGTCTGCCGGAGTCGGCGAAACTTATCCCAGTCGACCACGCGGACTGCACGTCGCTTGGGCGGTGCGAGAGAGGAGATACTGAACTCGGTGCAGAGGATGTAGTGATCGCTTCCGAGGGAATGCATGGTGTTGGTCCAGCGACCATCTCTGATGTGTTTCGAGAGTGTGAGGTCGGGGCTGGTGTTGTGTTGGACGCTAGATCCAATGCGGGTGGGGAAGGAAATGTCATTGAGGAGTGAGAAGCCTTCATTTTGGACAAAAGTGCAAACGGCTGTGCCTTTACGACAGTTTTTGCGGTAGCCCCAACTGATGTGGCTTGCGTTGAAGTCACCCACAACCAGAAGAGGACTGCCTGAACGGAGGACAAGGGCTTTGCGCATAGCCTCAATGAGGGGGGCTGGAGGGCTTTTAGGTGGGCTGTAGAGGTTGAGAATGTAGAGGCTGGTGGTCTTGCGTGTGCGGGGGAGGAGTTCGAGTAGGATACCGTCAATGTCGGCTACCTCTAGGGGGTGCTCAACGGCGGTAAAATTACGGTGGATTAAGGTTGCTATTCTAGCTTGGGGTTCGTTGGTGGGTTCGTATACGGTGTAATTCCTGAGTTTGACAGAGACCAGAGTTTCCTGTAAGGCGATGATTTTTGGGATTTCTCCGGGGGGAAGGTTTTGAAAGTGGAGTTGCAGGTTGTCCCGTTTAGCACGGAAACCCCTGCAATTCCACTGCCACACTCTAATGCTGTGATGTTTCGCAGCCATGTTGAGCGATTACGGAGGGATCGGAGGGCGTGGGGCGCTGAATGCGACCTCTGGAGAAAATCTCGTTTACCTGGGTTTGTAATTGAGAGTATGAAGCTTCTTGTGCGCATTGGCGCTTTTCAATGGCTTCGAAGCGGGTGGATATATTAGTCATCCAGCTAGCTGTGTCTGAGAGGAGAGAGTGTAGAGCACGTTCGAGCGTCTGTAGTGACGTCGTTATGAGTGCGAGCTGCTCGGCAACCGGCTGAGGCGCCAGTTCATTCTCAGTATTGAATTTCCTTTTGGCAGGAGGACTGCGTGTGGGTGACGTGGCGCGCGAGGGTGAGGCGGATGAGGATCCAGGAACGTCGGGACGTGTCCGGGGCTGCACCACTGGCGGCAAGATTACCGGGGAGTGATCTCGCCTTAAAAGGGCCTGTAATTGCTGTTTTAGTTCGGAAATTTCGCGGCTTTGGTGAGTTTACTGTGCTCTGAGCTCCGCGTTTTCTTTCTCGAGCGAAGAAAGTTGCGGATGCCAGCTCACCAGTTTCTCGATGTTCTGGTCTTTTTGCCCTGGGAGTGGCGGGAACGACACCGAACGGCTTCGATGGCGGCCTTGTCGGGAGCTTGTTCTCGAACGGCTTCTGGACCTTGAAGGGGATCGGTGGTGACTTCTTGAGTTTCTGGAACTCTCGGGTGGAGACACAGGGGGTGGACTCGCTGGTGGTGTTGTCCGGGTGGTGGATTTGGCAGTGTTGTTGCTTGAGTTGCCGGAGCGGTCGAAGCGGACCTTGCAGCGCCTGGTCCCCTTGAAGTGCGCTCCACCGCAAAGTATGCACTTGGGTGTGCAGTCCGGCGTTGGCTTTACTGGATGGGCTATGCCGCAGCGTGGACCAAGACCGGTGCGCTCTTTTGGGCAGACGTCGGCACGATGTCCTGGCTTACGACAGTTGAAGCAAGCCTCAAATTTAGCCTTGAATGGGTGGCAGGAGTAGACGGCGCCATAGAAGTTCAGCTGCCGTGGGACTTCAGTGGTGTTGATGAAAGTCACCAAGATGGACTTGGTGCGACCAAGCTGGCGTGCGTCGGCCATGGTGAAGGTGCGGCTTGGGTTAAGAGCCACTAGGTCTTCGAATATCTCCTCTTGAGACTGGTTGTACACGGCGTTGTACAGGATTCCCTTGATTGCGTTGTCGGGGGCAGCGACATATCCCTTCATCGGGTACTGTTGGTCGTTGAGTTGTAGGCCTTGGAGCTGAACGTATCGCTTCATTCGGGATTCGGAGGGCGTACTCACAGTGAGAGAGTTGTTGTGTGGGTTAATCCGGAGCTTGTCTTGGCTCCTCACTTGATTGTAGTCAATCTCTGCTCCAGCGCAGAGGATCGGGAGGAGAGCACCTCCGTTGATGGGTCGAAGATCGAGGCCCCCGCGCGGTCGGAAAACAATCTTGAAGTCCGTGGCCGTTAGCCGGGGTAGAGGAGGGTGTTTCTTCAACTTCGGCGAAGCAGACTTGCCTTGCGGCAGGGCGGCAGGCTTGCCTGGACCTGCCGGGGATCCGCATAGCGCTGACGTGTCACTCGCCGGCGCTTGCTTCAGCGCGGGGTAGATCTTGTTGCGGGCCCGAATGGCTCGGGACCAGCGTGGGTCATCCTCAAATTCTTGGGGCGAAAGCTCTTCTCCCTCGACGTGGTACGGCATCTTGCGACGCGTACCCGGAGGTGAGACGGGGCGATGAGCAGCCGGCGGCGTTCGTTATAGGCCCGGCGGCCCGGGCCAGCCCGGCGTCGGAGGAAAATCGACGAAAAATAGGTAAATCTGGACGGAAATGATCCAAACACGGAGCAGACCGGTGCCGGGCACCTTCACAGACCGATTCTGGTAGAATTCAGGCCATTCGCAGTCGATTACCCGCCACGAAGAGTGAAAAATAACGGAGCCTATGTGGAGCGCGTCCGTACCCTCCGGAGGCAAGCGGCGTCTTCCTTGCAGCCCTTAAGGGAGCACAGCACAGAACGCACGTTTGTTCTCCGCCGTGCGTTCACTCCCCGTGAAAGCGCGCGTCCCTCGCGCTCTTTCACTCGCACATACAGCGTTCGGCGGCGTTCGGCGACGATTTCATCTCCATTGACGTCATACGGAACCTCACGGCGATGGCGACGGCGACGGCGACGCCGACGGCAGAAATCTGCTTTTGAGTGTCCATATAATTGCTATCGCCATAAAATAAAATAAAGCCCGTATTGGAATAGTTGTATGTCATCTGTTCGTGTCAGTTTCAAAGTGAAGAGCTCCGCGTCTCTCGTACTGTTTGCAAGTTCCTGAGCGATGTGGAATGTTCCAGGTCGGAAAAATGACCGGCGAGATTAGCGGCGGCGTTGCTCGACCAAAGAAGACCACCAAGGAGACTTACTGCTTCTCTCCGAACTGCAAGTCGCGCTCTAAATTTGTGAGAAAGACAGCGGAAATGTTCGCCTCGGGCTGCTCAGTAGCTTGCTCAGTATCGGCGACGTTAATGAGCAAACGTACACCGAAAAGCGTAAGCCGATGAGCTCCTCGACATTGGAAATTTGCAAGCCGCACATGAGGTGCTCAGCGCCTGCGACATCGAGCACCGCTGCGCTGCTACAGGGAAAAGAAAAGTGAATCTAGGCTTATATTCTACATAGCAGGCTATGTAGCAAGAAAGTTCCTGCAAAGAACCAAGTGCTGCGATTGCACAGGGACATTACTGAATTCAACAGAATGAGTAGGTCAGGGCTGTTGCTCCCTTCTGAAGCACTAAAAAAACTGGTAGCATCGCTCGAAGACGCCTTCAAGCTGTGCTTCAGTTTAAAAGAGTTACGAAGGAACAGTATCGCCGACTTTGCATCCTTTCTGCAGCTGAATCCTCCGAATATGATCGGCTGTGAGCGGCTCAAGAAAGAGCTAACAAAAGATGTTGTGAAGTTCTATTTAATTACGCTCCTTTACTTTCTTGTCAAGGACAAGAACATTGCGCGCGAAAGCAACAGGGAGAAGAGGAGTCACCTGAAGCGGAGGCGTGTGCTGTGAATAATGTTATGATACGGTGGACCAACGTTGCGACCTTGCTGGCGCTAGGCTATTTATGTTGGTGCATCTGGTGACTCAAGTTATGAGAGCGTTTCTCGTATTTTAAATATATTCTTGAATTTTCCCCAAGACGTATTGCTTTATTTTATTGGAACCAAACAGTGAACCATGTGCACTTACCAACACAATTCGTCTCGTAACAACTTAAATACCGTAACTGAGGCAGCAATAAACACAATAGCTAGATTTCTCGAAATTGAAACTTAAGAACTTACTAAATATCACGTAAACACGTTTCCATATACCGTATAAAACCACTGCAGTATTGTTTTATGCATGGAAAAAATGCATCTACGTATTTAATGCAATGGGCTGGAGCGCCGCATTTGTACCAATAAATATGTGACCAAGAGCCAAGCTAGCAGTGGCGTAGCCAAGGGGGGGGTTGGGGGGGGTTCAAACCCCCCCCCGAAATTTTTTGCACCCCCCCCCCCCACTAACCCACCCTTTGCTCTCGTCGCTTCGCGCTGACATATTTCAAGAAACCGGTGCTACTTTCACACTTTCGTTCCTGGGCGCTTCCGTTTGGGTTGGTAATTTACAGCGAATCATGTCTGCATATGGAAAAAAACTGTCACGGTGTTTGTCAAGGCCTTGACACTCTGTGAGGTTTTGGGCGCGAATGTGGCGGCCGCATTCTGAAACAACAAATGCGCAACAAATGAAGCAACAAAACAAATGCGGCAGCCGCATTTTAGATGAAGGCGAAAATGCTCGAGGCCCGTTTACTTAGATTTAGGTGCACGTTAAAGTCTCCAGGTGGTCGAAATTTCCGGTATACATTTCCACCGCTTTCCTTCAGGTGCCGGTTAGGCCGCGTTCGCGTAGGAACTTGGTCTCGAAGCTGGAGGAAGCGGCAAAATCTTGCAAAAATCCGCCCGCCTAGGCGGCAAAACAGGCAGAAAAACAGGCGGCGAGCCAAATTGGTCTCGGACCGATTTTTTCGCCATGGCGAAGCGGAAACGTGGCGGAAAGTCGTTCTGCTCGACCGGAAGCTACACTAGCATGTAAACTTCAGGTCGTAACATTGAACATGGCACCAAAAGTGTAGACTGCAATGCTGATCGACGCGATCAAGAACCACCCCTTGCTCTACGACAAGAGAAGTACTAAAACGTACTGTCAGCAATACTCGCGATAGTATTCAACGTCTCGCGACCGGAGGCGCGGCAACGAAGCCAACGGAGTCGCGTGACCCAACTTCTCGCGCTTTTGCAAAGCCAGGCGAACCCACCACCGCCGTTTCCGAGGTTTTCTTGTCTTCCGTTTATTCATTGTCCATTTCTAGAAAACAAGTAGGTAGAAGTATAAAAGCCATTTCTTCTTCCACTTCCATGACAGACAATAGTTAGGCAGATTCCTCGTTGGCGCTCCATAATTCTCCTCGCACGTGCACGGTATGTTGCAGAAGTCGCGGGGTGCTTTTCTCGTCGCGACGATAGATTGGGAGCGTAGGTCTCACGAAGGACGCGCAGGCTTTGGCGAGCCTCAACACAAAGGGCCAGCCCGGGTTTTAGCTTTGGTGTTCCCGTTGCCACTTTCGTGTCCTGGAGGCGCCGAAAATAATACGAATTGATGAAATGTTATTACAACTTGTAAATAAAAGCTATTAAAGAAATATAATCACGCCTAGGCAGCAACCTGTGACACAGCGCTACCGCGCCCGTGTGAGGAGAATTACAGAACGCCAACGAGGAATTTACCGAAGGTTGCAGATGACACGCGAAATTGCGCAAGATGATCACTTTTGATGACGGGTGGGTCAGTGAATGAACATACCGCTCGAAATAATGCGATAATGAGCGCCATCACGCCGACAAACGTACGCAGACTAGATGGATGTGGACGAAAGCGGCAGCGGCGGCCGCGGTGGTAGCAAAACAAATGTGAACTTGGACATGCGCGGAAAAGATTTTGCGGCCGCTTTGGCCTTTTCGGCCGCTTTGGCCTCTCCACCCGCTTGCCGTTTCCCAACTGTGAACGTAGCCATAGTCTGCAGCGCAGAACGTCTCTCGTTTGCGATTGCGCCCCTACGGAAGGCTGGTAGTTACTGTTGTGTTGCTGAATCCCCAACCAGCAATTGCGAAAGGCTGGTAGTTGCTGTTGTGTTGTGGAATCCCAAACCAGCAATGTGCCCACCAAAGGGTTGATGCCAGCAGTGAAATTCCACCGACTCGCAACAGAATGCACGAAACAGACAGCCGACAAGCATGGATTACATGTGCGCAGTACAGCGTAAGTAAACTCTTGTTGCAGGCGCTGACAGTTCTCGTCGGAGTTCACGCGTCCTGAGAAATTGATTATCTGCTCTATGCACTGAACAAGACCGGAGTTCATTCCTGCATCACTAGTACACCAATCAGTCGAGATTCTGTGAGGTACAAGGCCGCTTCCTGTTTGCACCGGCCTAAGTGAAGCAGAAATGACTCGCACGCACTACTTAAAATGCGTACACATGCCATGACGTAAAGGCAAATGACGGCTGCACGCTCGCACACAGCGGAAGACACAGCAGCCCATGCACTTGCCGCAGGAAATGCAAGGCGACGAAAGCTTCGTAAAAAAAAAGCATTACTCGTTTTTGCGCGTATTTAAGTTTTCTAGCGCAAAGACGCAGCGAACAAGCTATTGCTATGGGAGTAGGTATAGCCTGGTAACACGTGCATTTTCACATGTATAGCCGTCCTTGACCTGTGAAACGCACTTCGCCCCGACGAGGACGACGCCATCCACGCTTAACGGAGATTAACAATTAATGATGTCTTCTCCGATCGGGCGGGTCGTCTCAATGATGCGTTTTCGAAGACTGGTCCATTCAGTGGCGCGATGAGAGACGGTTGCTCCAAACGCCCACTGTACCTGTCGTACTTACTGTATTTTACTGAGCTTACATTACTTTTTACTTAATTTCTTCACAAGCACACACTAGAGCACTGCACGGGCCGATTTTTTCAGCCCGGGCCCGTTATTACGTTGGGTGGCCCGCCCGAGCCCGATCAAAACTTTTATGGCGAGACCCGGGCCCGGCCCGGGCCCGGCCCGGGTCCGGAATAATCTACGTTACCCGCCCGACCCGGCCCGCCACCCCTTTACCTTAGGCCCGAGCCCGGCCCGAGCCCGACTCTAAACTGGCCCGAACCCGGCCCGAGACCGAAAAATAATGTTTTTCAGAGTTGAGTCGCCCGAGAATAACTCACTGCACGTTACATGCACACCACCAGAAAGCCTGAGCCCGGCCCGGGCCCGGGTCAAAAAGCACACGCCGTGTCCGAGCCCAGCCCGAGCCCGTGAAAAAACAGTTCTACCCGGCCCGGCCCGGCCCACGGGCCCGGGCTTTCGGGTAAGCCCGAGCCCGTGCAGTGCTCTAGCACACACACACGCGAGGGGGGAGGGGGGGTCCCATGTCTTTGATATACATACATAGAGGGTGCTTAAACTACCGATATTTATTATCGATCACGTCACGTAGAGGAAAGCGGACGCTTGCCCCCCCCCCCCCCGGTCGGGCCGATGAACCCCCCCCGAAAAAAATTTCTGGCTACGCCCCTGCAAGCTAGACAATTTACTTAAGCATATCGTGTCTTCTGAGTAGACGACTGTAACGAATTCCCCATTCTCGCTTTGCTTACACTGCTCAAAACGGCATTGTATAACACGTACTTCAAAGCTAGAGCAGAGGCAGCGATGGCAGCGATACTATCGGACACGCTGCTCGTCTACACAGCGCAGCCGACGTTGCGCGCAGCTCAGCCGTTATACTGTCCGCAGCGCCACTTCTGCGTCATGATGCGGATAAGTGGGGAACTACTCTCGGTCGGTACACCTACCCATCTAGCCACCGTAGTCGGGGTATAAGAGTTGCTATTGAGACTCTACAATGTGCTCTACATCTACATTGAGACTCTACATCTTGCTATTGAGACTCTACAATGTGCATGTCACTTTTGAGAGAACGATGTAAAAGAGCCATCGCGGTATGAAGTGTAACGACTGTCTGTGCCATTTGGACGAGAATGCCTTCTTTTCTCTTCATTTGAACAGCGGGGCCGTTGTAGGTCGAGGCTGGGCCGTCCGTCAGTCCGCCTGTCTCACGCAGGTCACATGACCAGAAGAGGATGACAACAGCGCCGGGGGAGGGCAGGTCACGTTACCAGCAAAGGAGGAGAGGCGAGCTGGAAGAGGAGGCGACCAATCGGAGGGCGAGCACTGAGGAGAGGGGGGGGGGGGGGGTAGAGGCGATGGAAACAAGTGAAGGTGTTTCTTTGCGGCGAGCCCTTTCGGATAATGCGCAGAGCTGCTGCCGACACCGTCCGCGTTTCCCCGCGTTCGCTCGGAACCCGCACGGTGTTCGTGACTGCAGCCGATTTCTCTGGCGACGGCTCAGCAAGTTTCGACCAGAGAACTGGGCACTCTTCGAGTGGCGTCGGAAGTCGCCATCTCTTCCCACTCGCAACGTTTCACTACAATAGATGTTCGAGTTACATATCTGTGTTTACTTGTGTTTATTTACAAATACTGCCGTCTCGGTGTGAGACATTGGAGGTGTGGGTACAAAAGTAGCCTAAATAGGCAAAATCACACACTATACAGCATACAATCAGTAGAGCATGTTGCATATGTGCATGGTCAGTACAAACAATATTGAGTGTAAAGAAAGGCATGTATTCAAAGCTACAAAAAATAAAGAGTACACCAGCAGGTCTTAGAACTAATGAGAGATGTTTATACAATGTTTATGCGACAGATTTCTTTCGCGAATTGTGCGGGAGGTAATTTTCGAAGTGAGCCGTCAAGGCCATTCCAGAGTTCAACGGTTGATGCGTAAAATGAAAATTTAAAAGTGTTCAAGCGTGATTGAAATGGAACAAGGTTAAGCGGGTGAGTGCTTCGAGTTGCACGCGCAGCACATTACACAAATGAAACCGGTGCCGCAATAACCGACGACCCGTGTATGATTTTATGCAAAGTGATAAGATGCTCACACGTGCGTCTGTGTGCAAGTGTGTCAAACGATAGGCCATGGGCATGTGAAGAAGGTGAAAAATGCCGGTCATATCTGTGATAAATATATCTGATCGCTTTGTTTTGCAGAGGTTCCAATTTGTTAGCGTCACAAGAAGAATAGGGTGACCAGACAACGGACGCATACTCCAAAACTGGCCTGATCAGTGTCTTGTATGCAGTTAGTTTGCAATCCTTAATAGCATCCTTCAATGTACGTTTTAAATATGCTAATTTGCGAAGTGCCTTCGAGTGGTGGCAGTCTATGTGTTTCTGCCATTTCATGTTACGAGCAAGAGTTACCTCGAGATACTTGAATTCATCTACATGTGCAATTTTAGTCCCGCTGAAACCATATTTAAAGTGCAAAGGTGTTTTCTTATTCGTGAAGCTCAACGAGACTGTCTTTGTTAGGTTAGGTGCTAGTTGCCAAGTATCGCTCCAAGCACAGAACTTAGAAAAAAATCATTTAATAGTGACTGGTCATTTGCATTCTAGACTTCTAAATGCGTTTGAGACTTCGAGACTTACGCATTTTCATCACGTGCAACACACGCACATGTAATAATCGGTGTAACAACATAACACGGCTTCGCTGTTCGACCATCTTTCACGGAGTAGAAAGTAGAAAGAAAGAGAAGAAGGTATTTTTTTCGACTATTAGAATCCGTGTACACCAAGTGCTGACCTGCATCAAAATCGCAGGCCTCCAATTCAACATCAGGATGTGTGGTCTTGCTACTAGCAAACTAAATATATTGACTGATGGTATGTCCAGACATGCCGTCCTCCCAGACCCGGCAAAAGTTCTCGCCGTCGCGGACTATCCCAAACTGATAATACAAAAGACGCTGAGGTGTTTAATACCACTCTGCTCTTACTTCCGTCAACTCATGCGGGTTGTTTCGACCATCTTGCGCCTTTGACACAGCTTTTACAGCGAAGCTGTTAGGCTATAGTTGGTCGGGATGTTTCTCGGCATCGTCTTCAGTGAAAAAGAAAAAAAAATCAGCGATTAATGCAAAAATGTATGCAATTTTGGTATCAAGCATACAACAAACAGCACAGCATTCGTTTCATCGAAGAACAAGCATCCAAGCCATATATTTGCTGGTAAAATGCCCCTGCTAACCATTCGAAGAACATAGCGCACCAAGCATGCGTTTGCTTGTGAATATCACTGCTTTGGTATCACGCATACAACAAACAGCACAGCATTCGTTTCATCGAAGAACAAGCGTCCAAGCCACATATTTGCTGGTAAAATGTCCCTGCTAACAATTCAAAGAACATAGCGCACCCAGCATGCGTTTGCTTGCGAATATCACTATTCCACAAGCTACCGTGGCGACGGCACCTTGCAATGTGCGTAGTAACATCACCAGGCTTTCATATCTAAGATAGACCGCCTAGCAAGATAATTCAATGTTGTTGCAGCATCGCTACGTGTAAGCAGCGCTTAGCTAAGGCACGAGGTGCAGCGTGAGTACAAGGAGCTGCAAAAGAAAAAAAAAGTAGGCAGATCCCACGCCCTGTGGAAATCGATGTTATGCGAAGCAGTGTGCGGGGAGCTATACAAATTAACCAAACGACTATGAGAGCGACAAGATGTAGGTGGCTGTTTCATGACCTACATGACACGCATGTCATGACATTCATGTCATGAGTCCTCAGGAGTCCCTTTAGCTATGCTAAGAGACCTTAAGGTGAAAGCCTTAGTCATGCTCATGGCTTTGACTTCGGCCATCAAACTTAAGCCTTTTCTTTCACTTAGTACCACATTCGAACCCCTTCCATTGGTGTTTGAGTGTTAATCTTTTCCCGAGTAGTCATTGTCATTTATGCTGAGTCACGCTCATGACTATGACTTCTATTATCGTCCTTTAGTGTTTCCTTCACTTACTACCTTCGTCCGAGCGCATTCCTGTGGTGTCCAGCGTTAATACTTTTTTGCTGAGTCATTGTCATTTTTGTTGAGTCATGCTCATGACTGAGTTCTACAGTCATCGTTTAGTGTTTTCTTCACTTAGTACCCATGTCAGGGACCATTCCAGTAGTTATTAGAGTGTTCAGCTTTATTCGCGTGGTCATTGTAATGAGCGACTTGAGACGCATGTGATGTGATGACCTATCATTTATGTTCGTCATACACTATTTTCATACTGTGCCACTTTTGGTACGAAACGACCATGAGAGCACAAAACGTAGGCGGATATATAGATAGATTGATAGATAGATAGATAGATACTGTCAAAGCGGCAAATGTTCGCCGAGAAATGCTTCGCATTTAAAAGAAACGACAACACGACCAGCGGTGGCGTGCTGCCAAAATTAGCATTACTACCATTAAACAGGGGCCCGCTGAGAAGAGAACCCTGACTGATCCCGGCAAGGATGGGCGTGGGTGCGGTCATGCTGTCGGCAGCGACGATCGTCGTACGGTTGTCAGTGTACAAGTCAGTGATGAGGTCGACGAATCGGTTGCCTGCCCCGGCCCCTCGAAGTGCATCCAGCAACGCTTGTTGGAGAATGGACCCATAGGCGTTGGTGAAGTCGAGGAACGTGACGCAGTGGTCTCTTCGAGGTAGTATCCAAGCGTCGAGAACTACCTCAGCGGGTCCATGGAGGGCGACTTCACGGCGCCGGCATCGCAACTACGTTCCACCTAGACGGAAGCTCGCAAGGTATCCCGCCGTTTGGATGTCCTGTGGCAACTGGATCCTGGTGGTGTCCGGATAAGCTGCGGTGACAAAACTCCAACCGCAGGAAGGTTATCCGACCGCTTCGCGCCATACAATCGGCTGGCAGGGACACGTTTGTCCGCAGTAATCCCAACCAAGGCAAGGTGCCAGCCAGCGAAGACTCTTGGATACTACCTCGAACAGGCCACTGCGTCGCGTTCCTCGACTTCATCAACGCCTATGGGTCCATGCCCCATCAGGCGTTGCTGGACGCACTTCGACGGGCAGGCGCTTGCAGTTGCATCGTTTGCAGGTGCTTACAAACGATGCCGCACAATCGTTGTGGAACACACCTAGTTTGCCGCACAGACGTCTGCATCGACTGGACCCCTGTCTTAGACTTCAACCTCCACCTGGACTATTCCGACCCGAAACAACGCTACTTTGCTGATTGTGGCTTGGTGTCGCATTTACGAAGTCGTTTGCTTTCCGCATCGGATGGGAGGATAGTGCTGCGTGTGACCACTGCGGCGACGAAGGAACTATCGAACACGGGCTTTGCCATTGTACCAGATACTGCGCACATAGGCCGTCACTCGCGACCGCGCTGGCGCGTCTTGACGACCGGCAGCTTTCGGAGCCGACAGTCCTGGAACGCTGTCCTCTACACAGTCGTCACACAACAAGTCAGTAAGGCACTCTTGAAGTTCTTGCGATCGAGTGGACTTTCTAACTGACTGTAGTTCTCACAGACGTTTCCGGCCTCCTATATTTTTATTCCTTGCATTTTTTTTCGTCACTGCTTTTTCTCTCCCCTATTCTTTCTGCCTTTCATTTCTCCTTCCCCCAGTACAGGGCAGCAAACGAGAATCGTTTCGGGTTAACCTCCGTGCCTTTCCCACCCTATTTCTCTTTCTGTCTCTTTCTCTCTATTACAACCGTTACTCTAAAGCAACACAACATTGAATAACCCCCGCCCCCCTCAGCAGTTTTCGCGGCGCTTTCCAACAGCCTCTCTGGACATCGCAGGGCCGGGATGGCGAGTAATTGTTTAGATGCGGTTATCGACATCTCGGCCTGGTTCCGTGAACACGATGTAGCGTAGCAAGCGCTGAGTCATCTGTTCACTTCTCCGTTACTGCATCCCTACGATCCCCAGGCTTCTACTGGAGATATGTACATGCAGACGCCAGCAATCTTGGCCTTGGTGCAGTGCTGGCGCCGCTCGAACTCGGGTATCAAAATAGGTTGCCGCCTACGCCAGTCGCACTCCAACGAAAGCCGAGACCATCAATTCTGTCGCAGAAAAAGAATGCCTGCTCATTGTGTGGCTCTGGCGAGGTTCCGCCCAACCACTATGGCCGTCCTTTCTGCGTCATCATGGACCATCACGTTCTGTGCTGGTTGTCGTTCCAAAAGAATCCCTCGAGCCGTCTTCACTGCTGGCACTTTGGATACAAGAGTAGGATATCCAAGTTGTGTACAGATCTTGCCGCAAGCACTCTGGCGTGGACGCCCTTCACGGCTCTCCACTACCGTCCGACGTGGCGTTTGTCTCGGCGCATTACACAGATATGTCGGTGCGGATCCTTGATTCTATGCCCTCGGAGCAGAGCGAAAACTATTCGTAGATTGTTTCTGTTCTTGGCCATCTGTCCGCTTTCCTTTCCCTCTTGCCTTTCCAAGTGATCCTTCGTCAATCCACTCAATTCGCTATGCGAGATAACATAATACGGCGCCACAACGATATGTCTGATAGTCAGAAGTGCCTTCTTCTCGTAAACCATCCCGTCTGCGATATTTTTGATGCCGATCCGGAGAGATCGCACGCTGATGTGCTGGAGACATATGCACGTTTTTACCAGCGCTTTTACTGGCGTGGTATGTACAGCTTTGTCCGCAAGTGCGTTATGGCCTGCACCGCGTGTCAGTGGCTCAAGACTCCTCTTCGACTTTAACGCCTAGTTTTCGCACATCATCATCTCAAGCACGCAGATGTCAGCCTTTATGGGCCCTCCCGTTGATCAGCTGTGCGAGCCGATGGATAATTGTCAGTGTTCACATCACCCGCTACGCTGTAAACTCCTCAGCTACGGAGGTCATGTGTTAGTGTATCAAGTGGCTGAAGCGCTACTAACCGAGCGCCACATGATACACCACACATGAAAATCACGCCATAGTGTAGAAAACTGATTAAACACTCATTTTAACCTCCGTCTAGGCAAAATGCTCGCTACACTAGTCGCGTCCGTCCTCACCAACTGGAAAATGATTCTCCCTTTTATTGCATACGCTTGAACACTACCGCACAAGATAATACTAGCATATCGGTATGTGGCTTTTTTGTAAAGAAGAGAATTAACCCTCGTAAACGTTGGGCCCAATATCGATGCAGTCCAATTCTCGGCATTGCAGCGGGCACTTGCACATGATTTGCACTGCTCAAACGCTTCGTGTTGCACCTACGTGACTAGGCTTGCCTCTAAGATGCAATAAGCACAATAGCAACACATATTAAGTTACGTGGTGTTGATATTTCAAGTAACGTATCCTTTAATAACCTAGGACAAATTATTACTAATAATGCAAACAGGATCGCTATCTTATCTCTGCCACTATCTTACCTTTGCTGCAGCGGACCGATGTCCGTAGACAAAAGAACCGTAGGCGGATCACGAATATAGCGCAATACCGGGCCGACCCGCGGCAGAGGTGAAGCAGGATTCAAACACTTTACCAACATGCAAAAATAAGTTTAATATCCTGGGTCCAAATACAACCCGTATCGGATATTAAGCTGATAAGAACATATACTACACTTTGACCAGCGTTGGCCATGTCTAGATTCGTACCATACATGTTTACGCCATCTAGCGTACTAAACCTAGGGCCTACCAATCTGAGTGTCTTCTGTATCCTGTGTCATGCTCTACGTAGGCTCCTTTCTTCAGTTCTGCTCTGACTGTGAAATGGGAATCGGTAGGCAGCGTGTTGTACGGTCTGAAGAAGAACAGCGTGCCTACCAAGAACAACGGCCTGAGCAGAAAAGGGAATGGGCGCGGCGGCGGCGCCGGAAGGAGACCACCGACGACGGGCGGGCCACGGACGCCAAGCGTAAGGGCACGTTCAGACGACCGAAAGCGGAGCGTCTAAGCGGCCGAGCGGATATTCAACGTGCCAAGGCAGCGAGCTTGCGGGCCTGTTCAGACGCGACGGCTTGCCTGGCTACCCAAGCCGCTGAGGGGGCCGAGCATCTAGCGCTTTTGTAGAGGACGTGTCGCCATCTCCTGTCACCTGTCGTCCACCCCCACCGCTCGCGCGCAAATCTTGCATCGAAATACGCCAGCGCCACCAGTTGTATGGCGTTCTGTTTGGCTGCGGCAAAGCGGAAAGCTCTGCCGGGCGGGAAGAAAAATTGGTTCGAGAGCGATCCGCTCCACCGCCTCGCTTTCCGGCCCATTTACCCGCCAGGAGAGGAGGTTTTGCCCGGTTTCTGCCTGACCGCTTGCTCGCTTTGGCCCCTACACCTTTGGTGTGATGTGCCAAAGCGGACCACGGTCAAACACCACATCGTTTGGCCCTACACCTTTGGTGTGATGTGGCCAAAGCGGACCACGGTCAAACACCACATCGTTCTCTGGTCGTCCACCTTAACAGAGTAGAATGACACTGAATTTTTTTTACCAACATTCTTAAAATCCTACTATAACTACTGTAAGAAACTATTGCACGCTCCTAACTTGAATAGGCTTTGTCATTTGCGACTCTAAAGACTCATTTGCTGTAACACTCACAACGGTTCATAAGCAGTCCAGGCACTTCCTTTTTCGCTAATATATTCCCGCCTTCGGAGTGTCTCTTTCATGAAAAATACGTTGAACGTTGCCGATTGTTATATTCAATACCGTATCTCTTACACCACCAAGAGCTTAAAATGTAGCCTTTAGATACTAGCGGTTCATAGGTCCTCATGCGCAGACTTTCCTTTAAAGTTTCGGCAGCATATTTCTGGACTCACCAATGGTTCACTTCCTTTGTGCTAAAAGCGAGGTATGATGGGAGCCACGCACCTGCTGCCATCGTATCAAATGGCGCTACTGATTCCCTCAGGCATGCCCTAATATTTTTGTTCAACAACTGTTTATGTAAACTATCACCATTTATGGTGACTCACTCTTGTCTGTAACGCCTCAATGGCCCAGAAGTTATGAAAATGTAATAAAATAAAATTTATTGGTGATGTCGCAAAGTACGGTTGTGTCGTATCCCATCCCACTGTCGTTTCTTATACAAGTTGTGACGAAAACTTCATAGCAGTGCACTCGTTACAGCGATATATTACACAAAAAGTACGAAAATATATATTATGAATTCCGGACGTGTGATGTGTGTGCTGGTTCTTTATTTGAACTGCCACTGGCTGATACGTGGTTTGGTGCTCGCCTTCTTTTTTTTTTTTTGTAACCTGGTTATACTTTCCTCCAGAACGTTACTTCTAGCACTACTTTCTCTAAACTGTCTAAAATAGTGTTAAAAACATGCTGCATTACTACCAATGATTACAGAATAAAATGAAACACTGCACGGTGCAGTGTGTCTTTAGGTTATACGGCTCATTGGCCTGGCTGATGATTTTTAATATAGGTAATCATCGCAAGGAATGTCCATAGGAAATGGTAAAACATTATTGCTTTCTCCACCCATGTAGAAGCCAATGTTTCTAGTCCTATGCGTGGCTATTGTTAAAGGCGATTATGCAAATTTTCATTTCGTTCCATAGGTTACTCGACATACAATGTTGTTCTTTTCTCTTTGAAGACCTTACTCTTTAAAGAAATCGGCTAAAATCACAAAATTTACGCATCTTAAGTATAATAACAAACACATTAGCGGAACGGAAGTATATTTACCTAAGCGTTAGCCGTAGGCAATGAAACTTACGTGGCTGAACTCGTCGAATCCCTCGAAAGAGCCGCATACGAACCTATAAAAGTCTTTGCATGGGTTAACGCTGTAGTCGATTTTGGACCGCAGCCACTGCGCCGCGTAGCGGCAGAGAAACGTTGAGCACACTTCGCCGTGTGATGTTGGGCGGGCAGGTACAATACGTGCGGGTGCGAGGGATGTGTTCACTGGAGCAGGTGAGAACCATGGTTCATGCTCTTCCGGTAGGCGCTTTGTGTCCGGCGTGGTTTTTGTGCTAACGTGGAACGTGGCCAATGTATCCACCTGGTGGTCAGGGCAGAGAGCAAATTGGTACAATTAACAGTCCTTGCCTAAATTGTTAATCATGTGGTGCACTTTTTTACACAATAGAGCTGATTTGCACTGACGAATAATTGACCAACAATAAATGACCTGTCCTCTAAAAGATATCATAGGAAAAGAAACATGTTATACTTCACGAGCGTTATGTGGTCGAAATGTGTTGAAGTGAGGCCACGCCCAGTTCGAACACAATGAGATTTGTTCACTTCCATCATCAGCACTGTGGGCTTTGTTTTTAATGTTCACGATACTATGTATTGCCTGATTATGAAATATGGCTATGCGATTTTGGTGCGTTTGATATCATTCCCGCAATTCCATTTCCAGCCTACTATAAATATCTTCCGTTGGACCGAACGCAAATATAATATTGAAAGGCATGTTCATTTGTCGAGTTCATAAAGGCCCGTTTTTTTTTCAGCATATCTAAGAAGCGCTTTCTTGAAGATAGAGAAAGCGTAAGGAATACTGAACAATAAATAGTCTGAATTGAACACGTGTACGCGCAGGAAAAATCCAACATATACCGATGGTTTTAACCAAGTTGATAGCGCAACGTAATCTGCTACACGGGTGGGTGCATAGAAACGATTGACGAAAAGGAGCTCAGGAGCGCGCGTGCTACGAAGCATTCAGTTCGTAGACATGGCACGGAAAAGAATCTGAATACGCGCTGGACGGCGCTGCGCTCGCCGACATGAGCGGTCGTGCTCACATCGGCTCCGTCTTTCTCGACCCATTTCGCAGCGTTTTTCACCAAACACCACCGAAATGAACCACATAGTCCGCCAAGTCGCCAGCAACCTATTGGTGCCCCTTTTGAAGTGTGAACCGCTTTTCACCGATTTTACGATAACTTTTCTACCCGCGCCGCGCTACCACCGCGCTAAGCCTAGGCGTGGTCACATGCTACGTGCTCACGCGCTAGGCCGACGCGCGCTCCCACGAGCCACGCAGCTGCGAATCGGAGTCGCCGGAGGCTCACCGGTGGATAATAGGGAAATCCAAGTCAAGGGGGAGGCCATAGCTCTCTCAAATGTGACTGAAGATAACGGCTGGAAGACTGTCAGATCCCGGACGGAGCCCGGCACGTCTACGCCCAATGGCGCGAAGGCAGACGTACACCCGCCATGTGGCGGTGGAACCACGAATACGCGCGGACAACTGGGAACATCAAGCAACGAATCCTGTGAGCCAGAAACATGCTGCATCTAGAAGACGCAAAATCGTCGTCGTCCCACCCAGTGGCAGCCTCAGCATAGCCAAAGTAGGGGGCCCAGCGATCACGGCAGCCATTTTCCATGCCCCATGTATAGCCAGGGAGGAACCAGCACTAGAAACCATGTGCCCTGACAACGAGAAAAATATATGATCGTCATCAGCACTCCTAACGAGGATAACATCGACAAGTACGTACAGATGAGGCAACTACGCATCAACGACAAACTTCAAGAAATCAGCGTCTACGAAACGGCCCCAAACCTCCGACCTAGGGAGTCATCAGAGGCATCCCCCTCGATGACGATCCCAAAACGATAGACGAAAAGAGCGCGAACTCCAGAAATCCCACGGCCTTGGCCGCAAAGCGACTCAGCAAATTGACCACTTTTATCATCGCCTTCGAAGGTCTCAAGCTTCCCACCCTGGTGCACTACAGAAAAACCCTCCTCAGATGCGCCCGATACTGGAAACAAATTGGCATATGCCACCAATGCGGCAGATTTGGCCACCGAATGGACGTCTACCTAACAACCAAGACAAGGTATGCCGAAGCTGCGGTGCCCGAAATCCAAACCAAGAACATCGGTGCACACCCTGCTGCGAGCTATGCGGGGGAGCGCACCCCATGACAAACAAGACCCGCAAAGCAAGATTCAAGACGCCCTACATCGTGAAAAGAAGTAGATGGGAACGACGGATGGAAGCCCAAGAGCAGGCAGCCATGGAGGCCGTAAGCATCGAGCCCACCACGACTCCGCGGAGCCGCTTCCGATCCCGACGCCGATCCAGTTACCGGGGCCGCTCCAGATCCAGGCGGCAGTCCAGGCCCACATCCGCACCCCCGGAAAGCGAAGGGAGAACTGTAGGTCCAGACAGGTCAGTGCTACAGAAAAGGTGAACTGGACGGACGCGGTTAAGGGCTAACCAACGCGGGGGTCTCGGGACACTCTACACTGAAACATAACACATATAATAGCAACACTAGCTACAACAGCACTATCGAATCAAAAGACGCAGCCATCGCAGAAATGTAGACGCGAAAATACTATACTCAGACACCTCGTCCAGCAGCTAACTTAGGATGTCCAAGACCTGAAAAAAAGAGCAAAGACAACGAATAGAGATGTCGGTAAGCGCGCCGGTCTCCGAACTACCCGAAGTCGACCAAGAACCGGCCTCGAAGAAACGGGCAGTACAACGACAGCAGGGAAGCAGCAAGGTCGAACACGCTCGCCCGGAAATCAAAGACATGTTCATCGACATACGGAAGGCCGTCAGCAGTATCCTGACGGCCGTCGCCGGCCTCACCAGAGTAATTCGCATCAAAGAAGAAGTAAGGCTCACACTGCCACAGCAGGGACACCCGGGCCCATACTCGAATCCAGACATATTATGGACGAGTTTACCCTAACTAACAAAGCCAGATTGGCCAAGGCCAAATCCCTGACACAACTTGGATCCAGACAGTAAAGAATTCATAGTGATGCAGCTTAACTACCGAGGGCTCGTAAATATAGGCCGTCTTCCAACAATACGTCAGAACCACACAACCCAAGCTGGACGTAATCCTACTGCAAGAAATGGCGGGGTCACAGGCTTCGCTCCAGGATACCGCGACATCCCAGCCACGGCACCGGCGGTGGACAGGGGGTAACCACTGATAAGATAAGGCCTCGTCACCGTTCAGTACGGTATATGGGGAGTCAACCTGGATCAACTGCTGATAGAAAACCGCCCACAAAAGCATCGCAAAGACAGCATATTCATCTTCAACTTATATAGCTACCCGCCCAAAGCTAGACAGTGATTCCTGCTACTGTTCAAGAAAGCCACCAACCTCGCGTGTCCACACCCGCTCCTGATAGGCAGGGACTTCAACGCACCGAACCCGGCTTGGCGCCACGGCCACGCCACGGCAAAGAGCAAGCACCTTTGGCAACAATCACGACACCTAGGCCTCACGATCATCGCAGAACCGAGCGCTCCCACAAGGATGGGCATTTCGGTATCCCGAGACACCACACCGGACGTTACCTGGGTCAAAAACATCGAGACCGCAGAGTGGCGAAATACGACTGCCGACCTGGGCAGTGACCACATGATTATCAACATCAAAATGCCGGCCCTCGCTGGAATTCCCCACCTACCAGAATCTTCGTACTCACGGACTGGGACAAGTTGTGCAGACAGAGAAACGTGGCACAAAAGGACAAGCCAATCCCCGACATCGACACATGCACCGCAGAACTCATCAACGACGTCGAAGGAGTCACACAAACCATCACCACCGAGACCTAAACGGAGAAGATGGACAGCCACCTAGCCCACCTTATTGAGGCGAAACCTTCCTTCCTAAACCGGTGGAAAGGCCAGCGACTCAACTGCAAGCTAAGGAAAAAAGTCGCCCACCCCAACAGAGAGATTGAAGATCACCTGTCAAAGGCTGAGCAGGCAACAGAGGGACGAGGTCTGCAACGCCGTCGACGGCCAACTTCACAACGGCCAGATGTGGAAGCCCCTCAAACACCTCCTAGACGAATGAAACTAATAGTTAATCGAACCAACGAGACAATTAACCTGTACAGGCTGCTCCACATCGAGAAAAACGCAACAAAGCGAAACAGCGTCAGCGAGAACTGAGAACCGAATACCTACCTCAAAACTCGACAGTCCAGCAACGGGACTATCGGGGCGAGGCGAATCCCGCCCTAGGCAAACCCTTCAGCACGGCCGAAATCATAACGGCGCTGCATAGACTCAACGAAAATCCGCACCGGGGCCAGACAGAATAACAAACAAATACCAAAGAAACCTAGACAACAAGGCGATCGACAAGCTAACCGAGTTCATCAGCGGTTGCTGGAGAGAGGGCAAAATCCCACTCCGATGGAGGACATCCAAAGTCATCCTCATTCCCAAACCCGCAAAGCCCCCGAGCCTCGAAAACCTAAGACCAATTTCGCTGACGCAGGAGCAGGACGCCTTGCTTCAACGCAAGGAACAGATCCTAGTCGACCTAAGCCGGGGCACCAAGGCGATCCTCAGCCTCCATCTCGAAAAATGTTCGACAACACGGCACACTCCGCCATGAACGTGAACCTGGGCTTCCGAGCATATAACTACGTTAGCGACTCCCTCACTGACCGAAAAACCACGCTCATGCGGAGACATGGACACAGAAAAACTGAACATGTGCAGTGAGGGAACGCCGCTGGGCTTGGTCATATCGCCCCTGCTCTTCAACATCGTGATGCTCGGCCTCCCGCAGAAACTAAAAAAAGTGGACGGCATCCACCCTCACAGACGTCGACGCGGACGACATCATGATCTGGAGCAGTAACGGAAGCGACAGCCACATAGAGACCAATCTCCAAGAATAGGTCTGTAAGGTAGGGAAGTTCCTTGCGGGGACGGGCCTACGTTGCTCCCCAGGCAAGTCGGAAACTCCTGCTGTACCATCCCACCCCCAAGGGAAGACCGCCCCAGGGATGCGGCGGACCGACACAACACGAATAAATCAATATCCACACATAGGAAGGGAGCGAAATCCGAAACGCACGCAAGATTAAGGTCCCTGGCATGATCACCGAGACGAGGTGATTTAATGTTGACACCATCAACAAACTAACGACCAAGGTCAGCAACGCCATAGGCCTGATCGGGCGGATCACAAGCAGAAGGAAAAGGCATGAGAGAGGAAAGCGTCATCAGATTGAGCCACTCTTTCGCCATCAACCATATCGCCTACGTGGCGACCTTCCACAACTGGTCAACTAGCGCAAGAAACAAGATTGACGTCCTCATCCGAAGGACGTTCAAGATTGCCATCGGCCTCCCGGACTCCGACAGTACGTAGCTCACCTCAAGCTGATTTCACAACACGCTCGAGGCGATCGCCTAAGCACAACGGCTCGAAAGACTCGTAAAGACTGACACGGGCCGCCACATTCTCGACTGACTGGGCATCACGTATCACAACCCACACGAACGCAAAGTGTAAATACACAAGGAAATTGGAGAAATCGTAGACGTTGCAGCCATGCCGCCGAACGTACACCCGGACTTCACCAAAGGTCGCAGACTATAGCAAGAGCCAAAACCCTCCTCCGATCGTATGGCAAGGGAGCCGATGCGCGCTTCGACGGCACCGCGGAATAGCCGATGGCCGACGCTTAACTGCAGAAGTAATAGACGCCAGCTCCAAAACAGACAACGCGCGTTGTATCGAAGTGCAACATCCAGAGGAAGCCGAAAAGGTAGCCGTCGCCCTGGTCCTCTCGAATCCAAACTTCCACACCGTCCTGAGGGACTACCAGGCGGCGGTGAGAAACTTTGCCAAAGGCCACATTTCGCCCAAAGATAACAACATCCTTAAGAGAAGACGCACCCCGAAGGACCACCCGGCTCACATCGTATGATTCCCCGCTCACGTTAACACGGGCGACCAGGCAACCCCCCAACTTTAACGAGGTAGCCTACCGCAGAGCGCGAGAGCTGACGGGCCATGCCCGGCTGGCCTCTCGGGAAGACCCCCGAACCGAACGAGACAGACTGTCTATGCTAATAGTACACAGTCTGTCAGATAGTACACTTGCCGTAGTACACAAAGAAGACCACATGGAAAATAGGAAAACAGGAACCAGCTACACTCAAACACCTGCTATGGGAATGTAACGCCCAGCGCAAAAACGAAATTAAACTCCGAGACCCAATCGCTGAAGTGGCCCGCCACTCTGCGCAGCTCCGACCTCGGCGACCAACTCTGGGCCGTCCAGCAGGCCCGCGAGGCGGCGCTGAGACAAGATTTTGACGTCCCGTCGTGGGAGACCTGAGTCCGGGTCGCCAAAGACTGCAGGACCAGTCAATAAAGTTATTACCAAACAACCAAACACTGACTGCCGCATTGTGTCTCAGTCACAAGGATTGTCCGTCCCCTTTGACGAAGACTGCCCTTTCTTCCGAAAAGGCCCTCGCCTTTACCGGATCATCATAAATTATCCCAGTTGGAGAGTAAAACACAGAAAGTGTCTTCAGCCTGTTCAGGTAAATGATTCGACAGAATGGTTTTAGTATGTTGGGATCGGCTTCAGAGACTGCCTTTAAAGGCCTACTAGGCTCGGAGGAAGGGACGGTCAACGAAGCCGCTACGTTGTAGTGGCCTATAGGATAAAGTTGAGCAAGTTGAGCAGGCTATTACCTTGAGGTAGGATTTGCTTGGTTGAGCCAAAGTGAATGATTGGCATGCAGATTTTGTTGTCCATATTACTAGCCCCCGGTGACTAGGGCGCGACGGAAGACGGCGCGCTTCTTATTCACTATTCTGCCTGGCGTGTGCTCGAGGTGGCACTATATTGGTTTATAGCTATTGCATTACCGACGACATTTATCATCAGGTCAATTTTGCTGCAATTTTTCAGATCAGGTATTCGACGCGCACGCCGGAGCTAATAAGCTAACTGTTTGAACTGGGGTCAGGCTTTCCGTTGGACTTTTATAAGATGCAAGCGCTCACGTAGAATAATTATCGCGTATTCCTATTGGGATATTTTGGTAACGTAGTCTTTGTCGCATTGATGCGATAGTATTTCTGTACTTGGTCAGGTATTTTTCTATTTTATTCTATCAATATTAAATGCCAAGGTGTTGCGCTCTCTCGTACGCGTCACAGGAGGATTTTCTGTTGTTTCTTAAAATATCACCGGTAGTAAAGCGTTTGCTGGTGTGGTGTATTATTCCTAATGCTGTGTTGCGTTAGCATTCTTTTATTTAAACTCCTTAGTGTTTTTTTTTTCACCACCTCTCGTCTCATGCCTCATGGTCTGCGTCTGTTCAGGAATGGACTTTTCAACAGTCAGCTGTCGAACTTTCTTTGAGACACACGTGTGGTGGGTTGGCTTGTCGCCCCAGTCTCTGATTTCCAAAGCGTGTCGATACTTAACCAGGATCTTTTGACATCGTCTACGTCAAGCAGCCGTAGCTATAATGAGCAGGTATTGATGAGATACCGAACCGTGTTTAAAGGATGCATGATTCCTTCCCAGGAAATGCCGCATTGATTGTCAGTTGTTGGAAACAATATTACCTAACGTTCCGGGCCTACCAGTACTCACCGCGATGATTGCTTCGTCTGTAGACTGTTCGGAATGCAAAGATGTAATCAGGATTATGCTGCATGAGACTCCTAGGGCTACAACGAAGAAGCATATGAAGGGCAGGATGATCCAAACGTGGTCGCGCCTCTCGTTAGTGTCGTCCTTGAGGAAGTTTCCGCTTGATTCCTGGGTTAACAGCGTTAAAACCAAACAGCATGTTATGAAACTTGAAACCATATTAGGCTTCTATTTCTAGGTGTGCGTCGTAATTAAAGCACACGAAGAACTTCAAATGAATGAAGGTTGAGCGAGTTGGACAGATTTATGTCATGAAAAGGTAGGTGTTGAAACACAACCAGAGGGAAGAACAAATTCCCGTTTGTGTCGTTCTTTTCCTTCCTTGTGTTCGTGTTTATACACCTAACTTTCAGTATCACTAGTAACGTCTCAATTGTATTTCAATGGAGAAGTCCAGCAAATGTCAGATATTACACAAGCATGATATGTAGGCAAACTCACTCCTGCGTCGAGTAGTGCTGTCTGGGCCAGGGATCCACCAAGGCCATTAATGCCTGTGTCCAGTAGTATTAATGAAGGAAAAGGGGTTTAATTTACATTATTTACACTGCCCCCTGGTAGGGAAGCTCACTCCATGAGGAGCTTAATAAATGTGTAAGTTCATATCAGGACATGCCAGAACTACCTCACTGCAAAACAGGTCTCCGCTTTGAATACCGTCGTCTTCCCTAGGACATTGGACTAGGGAATATGATAACAGTATCTCGGCCAATCAGAATCGTCGAATGGGTCGAAATATCCCTGCGATGTTGACGCACCGTTCCGCCGGACCCGCCTCCATTGCCGCACCCTCGCCCCCGCATTCTTGAAACTGCGTGGCCATCTGGGAAACAGAGTTCGACACGGATGCCACGGCGTGGGTTGACGTGGGCCCCTTTCATCAATCAGTGGGGTGTGCGTTACGGTTAGCTTGCACGATCAGGATTAGATAGAGTGATCTTCACGGTAATTACCGTATCCACGGATTGCGGTGGTTTTCGTTGCCAAGACGTGACCCCGTTTGTTAACGCGTGACATTCTATGACAAGCGCGGTCGCTGTCGGTGCGCACGCTGATCAATGGACCGACTCGTGCCAAATGTCCATAGAACGCGTTTTTCCAGGTTAGGACGTAACATCACTCAAACCGATCCGTGAGCCTTATTCTGAGTGAGCCCGTTTCGGTACATTTTTGTCGAGTCGGATTTATAGTTTGCTTGGCAGAGGATTATTCTGGTTAAAGTGAAATAAAATGAGCCCTAAGCAAAACGTATATTTTGGATTTGAGTCTCAGTGTGTATTGTTTATTTTGCAAACATTTACCAGCAACATTGCAGAATAAGGAAAATAGCACTGCGCCCAGCCGGTTTTATGAAACAGATTTCTTATTGTCGGGGTTTTACGTGCCAAAACCAGTTGTGTTATGAGGCACGCCATAGTGGAATGCTCCGAAATTATTTTTAGCAACTGGGGTTCTTTAACGTGCACTACAACGTAAGCATGCTCGCGTCTTTGCATTTCGTTTCCATCGAAATGCGGCTGCCACAGCTTTTATGAAATAAACTGAACTAGAACGAAAGTAAACGAGTACGTTGAATAAAAACTAAACACATACATTTATGGGTACGGCTAAATGACACAACTATTCGTGAAATGAAAAAAAGAAACGTCGCCATTGAGAAACAATAATATCTAGCTAAGCATCACGTATTTGGTTACGTGTGAGCAGCTTCGTGTGTGTGGACGAGGCAGGGGATGGCAGATGCTAGATCGATATATAATCAGGATCTTTTGACAGCGTCTCCATCGAGCATCCGTCAGAGACAGCGAGCACTTTCGTCAGATTTTTATTTCCAGCTTTTTTTAGCCAATATACGTCAGCGCAAAGTATGCATTGGTGGTACGGCGTGAGTGGAGCGTGCTGTAAAACTGCGATCGGAAGGACCTCCTGACTGTATGCGTAGAGAACATGCGTAACCCCATAAGGGTCGCAATCACACAACGTTCTTTTGTTGATAGGGGTTTTCATCATTTGCAGGCCGCTATCGCTAATATTTTGTATAACATCGCGGTCGACCAAAATAGGCTCTTGCGAACAGTTCTTGTCTGATAACTGTCTTTGTGAATTCAGACTGAGTTAAATAGCTCGAGTAGCCTTCGCAAAAGTTGGCTACGCAAGTGACCACCTGGAAGTTGACGGCTTCAAACATTAATTTAAAACGTAATAAGTCATTCTTCTATGTCGTTACTCAAGCTTACGAACGAACGGACACTACACGAGACTGAATTGAAAGCTTTTAGTTAATAAGGGCTCTCTGCCGCCGGCCAGCCGCCATCGCTAATATTATGTATATCATCGGAATTGGCTGGAGTATTTTCTCACGAAGAATTAAAGCGTAGGGAATTTTTTTTGTGAATACCATCCTTGTTTCGCTTGGGATCTCCTAGATTCGGCTTCACATTTTGTCTCTGAAATTTATATAATTTCATGTGTGCTACAAACTTGCTAATCAGCCTACAAGATATTCAAAACCACCATGTCACTTTGCCTTTCTAGTCGAGTATTCAAAAAAGCTGCACTCCGATAATGCCACTAGGTTCGCATCGATTAGTAATTACCCAGACTCAGGCAGGACGAAATGGACCTGAAGTCCTGGTGCATGTGGCCTAAGTAGGTGTCAGTGCTAAGAAGTGCATTTGCCCGTCGGTCAGTGTGAGTGCACCATTGTGTGAACATGAGTGAGTGCCCTTCAGGATTAATTGCATTGAGTTTGATTAGTGCACGCCTCTCTGAGATCATGATTTTGTTACCATGAGTGCTATATATATATACAGTAGTCAAGCATAGAAAATTATTTATGAAATCATATATCATGCTTGAAAAGCTTGCGGCCCTTTATACGCAATGCCTCACAACTTCAAGTGTACCAGAGAGCTGGAAGAACGCCAACATTATACTTATCCATAAGAAGGGAGACGTTAAAGAATTGAAGAATTACAGACACATTAGCTTGCTTTCAGTATTGTATAAAATATTCACCAAGATAATTTCCAATAGAATCAGGACAACACTTGACTTCAGTCAACCAAGAGAACAGGCTGGCTTCAGGAAGGGATATTCTACGATGGACCATATCCATGCCATCAATCAGGTAATCGAGAAATCTGCGGAGTACAATCAACCTCTCTATATGGCTTTCATAGATTATGAAAAGGCATTCGATTCAGTAGAGATACCAGCAGTCATAGAGGCATTGCGTAATCAAGGAGTAGAGGAGGCATACGTGAATATCTTAGCAAATATCTACAAGGATTCCACAGCTACCTTGGTTCTGCAGAAGAAAAGTAGAAAGATACATATCAAGAAAGGGGGCAGGCAAGGAGACACAATCTCTCCAATGCTATTCACTGCATGCTTAGAAGAAGTATTCAAGCTCTTAGACTGGGAAGGATTAGGAGTGAGGATCGACGGCGAATATCTCAGCAACCTTCGGTTTGCAGATGACATTGTCCTATTGAGCAACAATGGAGAGGAATTACAACAAATGATTGAGGACCTTCATCGAGAAAGTGCAAAAATTGGGTTGAAGATGAATATGCAGAAGACAAAGATAATGTTCAATAGCCTGGCAAGGGAACAAGAATTCAGGATCGCCAGTTAGCCTCTAGAGTCTGTAAAGGAATATGTTTATCTAGGTCAATTACTCACTGGGGACCCTGATCATGAGAAAGAAATTTACAGAAGAATAAAATTGGGTTGGAGTGCATACGGCAGGCATTGCCAAATCCTGACTCGGAGCTTACCACTGTCGTTGAAAAGAAAAGTGTACAATCATTGCATTCTACCGGTGCTAACATATGGGGCAGAAACTTGGAGGTTAACAAAGAAGCTCGAGAACAAGTTAAGGACCGCACAAAGAGCGATGGAACGAAAAATCTTAGGAGTAACGTTAAGAGACAGGAAGAGAGCGGTGTGGATCAGAGAACAAACGGGGGTAGACGTTATTCTAGTTGACATTAAGCGGAAGAAATGGAGCTGGGCAGGCCATGTAATGCGTAGGATGGATAACCGGTGGACCATTAGGGTTACAGAATGGATACCAAGAGAAGGGAAGCGCAGTCGAGGACGGCAGAAAGTCAGGTGGGATGATGAGGTTAGGAAATTCGCAGGCGCAAGTTGGAATACGCTAGCCCAAGACAGGGGTAATTGGAGATCGCAGGTAGAGGCCTTCGTCCTGCAGTGGACATAAATATAGGCTGATGATGATTATGATGATGATGATGATATTTCACACCAGTACTAGCAGTAGCATACATATTGCAATCATGAGCATGACGTCTTCATTTTTATTAAGGAAAGAAATTGCATTGTTTGTACATAACGTTCGGTTCAGTACCCCTACTTGATTTTCTTGGGCAAAACGTCAACTTTGCGTTACGTCACGAAACAAAATCGGGGCCATCAATGCCATTTTGTACGTGTTGCGCCCATGTCGCCCCTCGATCAAATGGCGGAATACCCAGACCAGGGCCTACACTTTAACTTACGTCAGAGTTCACATGACTCCAGTTGGAAGCGTTGAGCGTCCGTCTACAGGCCACAACATTCTAGCACTGTGCCAACGACAATGGCACGAGAACAGCGGCTTAATAACGATAGGATAACGCAGAAGGGTTGACGTCTATGGAACTACGAGTGCGTTATCACAATGGGATAACGTTACTGAAGTCATCAGCATGATGCAACTACAGCTTGACGACGACGGCTCTATGACGATGACTGTGCCACGACGATGGCGTCACGATGACCGCATGGCGATAGTCAGATGACGAAGTTGTCAACTGTGAAGGCATCAGAACGACGGTATAAAAACGAATGCGTGATGACGAATCAATGACGACGATGACCTGACGACGACGTGAGGACAATGGGATGAGCACGACTGTATAACGACAATCGCATCACGACGACTGCATCACGAAGTCTTAATGATGACAATGGCATGACGAAAGTCTGATGACGATGCTAGAGCGAACACGATGAAACATCTGCTATGACAGTTTGACAACGCATGCGTTGCCACTGTATCATAACGGTTGCGTAACAATGGCATCATAAAAGTCGAATGCAAACGTTCGAAGCACGCCGATTCGACCATCACTATGGCATCACACCCATGAGTACATATCTAGTGGCTTAAGCTATTACGCAACTTTGGACACTAGGTCGGCGTAGATGGCGTGATGACGACGACATGAAATGAATCAGATCACGACGCTGGAATGACGACGATGGATTACCCGAAGGCATAAAGGCCGCGAGTATATACAGGTGGTGGACAATGTGGGTCTCTGGGTCGGCGTAAGATGATAAGTAGGTAGGTAGATAGATAGATAGATAGATAGGCTCAAAATGCCTGAAGTAACAAAATAATGGCAATCACATCAAAACGTTTTTTTTATTTGGTGCCTCTATACGTGATATTACGAGAATGTGTTCTTAGCACAACACAAGTAGGCAAATGATGCAATTACAGCCAACTGCCCATCCGCTAAAGTGATTGGGGCTAATACGCTTTTCAGCATTTCGTTATAACGAAGATTTGAAAGTCAAAATTCTGACCCACAGGTTAACAGAATCAAGAACTAACCAAAGATGAGAAGCGGAACTATTCTGCCAACACTCAGATCCCCTGACTACTCCTCAAGTTGCCTTGTGTTTTGATTTGCGAACAGGTGTAGCGACACTTGTGGTACTACTTGCTCTGTCTCTCAAAGCAGCACTTACTTGATGCTTCTTCGCGAGTGTGCTTTAATCATACCGCTATACTGGCCACCAATATTGAATTAGAAAATTGATAGTGCACGTTACGACGTCATTTGAGACGTCGTATATAGTTGTGAATACATTTAAACCATTTTATGCCATTGCCAGGTTATACACACTAGTGCTTTGTAGCTGTTTTGTTTACTTGTCAATGCTATCTAAGCATTGTGTTCTCTTCAAACGTGATGAATCATATTCGTGTATTTTCAACAGCTCACTTCGACGCTAATTAGTGCCAACGTGGCTGAGGGTTCCTTTGTTTAATATGTGGAGATGTCGTTGCTCAAGCCTAACCCTACGAGCCACTATAGAAAATCGCATGACGCTCTTCCACTCTGCAACGCACAAAGGCACTACGGCAGGGTTCCACCACTCCCCGACAAAGCGGAGAGAAGGCTCTAGGGTCAAGATAGCCAACACAGGTTTAATAACTCAACATGCAGCACAGAACGACACTGACTGAACTTACGAACAAAGGCTCCCCGCAAGACCGTTCGAGTACACGTGCCCGCAGCACTACGGCTAATAGGGTAGCATTCCACCAAACACAACGAGGAGGCGCGGGAGCAGAGGTCTCACGTAATGAACTCCTTGCGGTCCTTTGAGCATCTCCCGCGGCCATGAAGCGCGCAGTGGAACACAGCTTGGGTGGAGACGAGGGTACCCACAGGCCGCCACTCCGGAGGCCAATGACAGCGCATTCCAGTAACGCTTGCGTGCGCGGCGACTCCCCGGAAGGGATGAACACGGTTTCCACGGGAAATTAGCTCCGGCGCGCCAGACGTGCCTGCCATGTTGTTGTTACGGCGGCAGTTCCCGGAGATATAGCTAAGCACAACGCGCGAGCTGGAGGACGAGACGCCAGGATGTACCTCGACCCCCACATTTCCCATTCGTAAAGACCGCAGCGAGCCTGAGAACCCACGACACCTGTCTCACCAACTATCCTCTTTATTTACCACACTTATTTGAGAGAGCTCAAGTCCATGATATACAGGCGAGTTCACTAGACGCTCGTGCCGAGAGTCTAACTCATTCGGTGTCGGGGTTAACTCAGTTATCGCCGTAGCAATGGCCGCCATGAAGCACGGGTGAGCCACGAAGGCTGCAGAAACCGAGTGCAGTGATTCTGGGGCAAAGGCGGGCTGCGCAACCGGACTAGAGTTTCGCCGCTGGACCTTAATTTCCTCGTTTTCCGCCTTGGCCTTGTGCAACAGCGACCGCTCATGCGTCGCCGGGTTCATGACGAGCACAGCAAACGATTCGCAGAAGATTGCCGGTGGGTGCGCAGGCACCGCCAGCCGCCTGGGATTGGTCCAGGCAGAACCTCCTCTATTTTCCAATGCCAGCCAGATGCGGCCGATCCAACCGTTCACCACCCCTTCTTATCGTCCTTTCCTACTCTCCCACGTCGGCTTGCGTTGGCGCCTGCTTTACGATCGTGGGGGAGAGTAACATCTGTGCAGAACCTCACGACAAAAGTCAGAGGAAGTAATCCTGAAAGGCCCGTGAATCAGGAGAGGGACGGATTGTCTAACGCATCTCCGGAACGGCAGCGGCGCGCGCTCTGACGCACGCGTGACGCAAGCAGTCGTGCCATCTGGGTAGCGTCACATCGCGGCAACTCACTGAACTAAGGCGGACCAACGGCTCCCATTGGGGAGGATAGGATTGCATTGACATTGAAAAATGGAGGAGGCGCTCGTCCGGGGGGAGGCAACACTCCAATTGCTAGTAGATACAGCGTTCGACCGCTGGCGCCACGCTGCGCCGCTCGCGCGTACCGCGTTTCTAGGTGGTTTCTTTCGCCGATGGCGCTCGAACGCAATCATATGGTTCGTATGAATGCAACCCTTGGAAGCGTGGCTGTATGGCTGAGTGGTTACGGCGCTCGCTTCGGGATCATGCGTACGCGAGTTCGAATGATCTTGGCTAGAATTTTTTTTCCTTAATATCACGCTTTTCCTTTTTTTCTCTCTGTTTGCCAGCGCGGTCGTTTGAACCCGGGTGCCACAGCGGCAGCCGTGGTGCCGGGCGCCGACGCGAAGCGGCGGTCGTTGGGGTGTTGCGGAGCGCAGCGTAGCAACACCCCAAATATAAAAATGCTGCTCCAGTCAGGTAGACTGCTCCCTCCCTGATAGTGAGATTATATTTGGATCATCAAAACAGTGATGCATTTATAATACCACCGATCCCAACAGCAGGCTAGTCACCACCAGCCCAGCGTTTTCTCCGTCAACGCTCCTCCGTTCGAACGGCGGCGGCTAGAAACATGGTACGCGCGAGCGGCGCAGCGTGGCGCCAGCGGTCGAGCGCTGTATCTACTAGCAATTGGAAGTACTCGTCCGGGAGGCGTGTTTCTATTTGCGCCCAAGCCCAGTGCTTGACCGCTGGCGCCTCCATGCGCCGCTCGCGCGTACCACGTTTCTAGCCGCCACCGTTGGAACGGAGGAGGCGTTGACGGAGAACACGCTGGGCTGGTGGTGCCTAGGCACGACTGTGGCTGCTGTTAGGGGATCATTGGTATTCCTGAATAAACGCATCACTGTTTTGATGATCCAAATATAATCTCCCTATCAGGGAGGGAGCAGTCTACCTGACTGGAACAGTATTTCTTTATTTGGGGTATTGCTACGCTGCGCTCCTCAACACCCCAACGACCGCCGCTTCGCGTCGACGCCCGGCACCGGGGTTCAACCGATCGCGCTGGCGGGATTCAAACACGCGCACGCCTGGTCCCAAAGCGAGCGTCGTACCCACTAAGCCATATAGCCACTCTTCCAAAGCATGCATTCATGCAAACCATATGATTGCGTTCGAGCGCCTTCGGCGACAGAAACCACCTAGAAACATGGTACGCGCGAGCGGCGCATGACGGCGCCAGTGATCGAACACTGGGCTTGGGCGCAAATAGAAACACGCGTCCGGGAGTGTGCGGCCCCAGAACGGGCGGGGGTAGCCCCGTGCCGCCATTCCGATTTCACTTTTTGCCGTTGATACCAACCCCGCGTTGAGACATAAGACAACACGAGCCGCCTGACCTTGCTGGAAGGTCCGCGCCACCCCATCTCGATAGGACGACCGCTTCTTAGTGAAAGTGAAAAGTGTAGTGCCACACAAGACTTGCGACGACCGGTACACGATTGCGCCAGCGGATGCGCGGTAGCGGCGGCGCCGGCGGAGCAGGAGAAATAAAACAGAACCAGAAAGCTCGCTTTCTTCCGCGGCAGTCGCGGCGACGGCCGAGCGGGGGAACGCAGTCAAAAACAGAAATCTCGCCTTCTCGAATAGCGTTCACCGCAAGCGTTTCCCGTTAAAGCTGCAGTTGCCGGGACGCGGCAACTGTGTGGCCGGTCCATATAGTATAGCGTCGCGGTTCTGCCAGTCAGGAGGGCGGTGATCGGTGCGATGCCTCGATATATCGGGAAAGGGAGGTGCCCATAGACCTGCTCATAAAGCACGCATAGAGCTGGGCTCAAATTTCGCGATAGGGAGTATCGTAATCATCGGTGAATTATTTTTCTCGGTTTACCAGGGCGGCAGGGAATCAATGTTCATCTACTTGCTGTTAGGAGAAAATTCCTTAGTTCTGTCACTACGAGGTTGAGTCGGCACTTAACGGCATATTAGGCCAAAAGGAGCCTCTCGGCGCTTAACTGTCTACCCTCACACCGTAGCTGCATTGCTCCGTTCACCGGCACTGTAGGGAAAACAGTCCGGCTACTTGCTAGTGGGAGAAAGCCTACCTAGACGTTTTTCCGCAGGTTGTACCGGAGGCGTGGCCTGGAGCCATCCCTGTCACGGTTTGCCCACGGTTCATTGACCACCTCACCCTCGTCCTCGCAATGAAATGTTTGAGGTTCGAGACCTGAATTGGACCGCCTGTTCGTCTCCCGTATGATTCAGTCGGCCTGTATACCACAGGGGACATTTTGGTCCCCACTCAGTACCGCCAAACCATTTGGCTGACAGATAAGCAGAGATGCATTTCGCAGCGTCACTGAAGACATACGCAACCATGGCATTCAGAGACGTTCCCATTACGCCACCGCAGGAGCTTGGGGATTGGTTGTTTTCAATGCAATGTTAACTGTTCGGGCTTCTGCCACACGATTTCTGTTGGCCGGTTTCAAGACTGATTTTCGTGATCATAACGCGCAATCCGCTCTCAAATTTTCTGTAAGAATGTTTAACACCTACAGGCCACTTCACAACGGCTACTTCGCTAGCAGAGTCAGCCCTTCTCCTTGCTTACACTGATTGCCGTAGAAGTGTGCTACGGCTCATACATTCTCCAGCTTGTTCGAGCAGGGTTCCACCTAGTATATTGGATAACGAGAATGTATGCATCCACGATAAGCAGCTCTTTGCGTATTCTAACCACTGCACTCTGAAAATAGAACCAACGTTCGCGGAATGCAGTTGTGGAAGAGATTTCTCCTTGTGGATCCACCGTACCTTTACGACGACAAACAGGAATGCGTACGCGTACGTCCCCTGTAGCTTTAGACACATCGTTTAAATTATCCCCGGGGGAGATCTACCACCATTGCCTAATTTTCTACCATCGATTGTACGTTGCACTTCGTAGTATCTGTGAATGTGCAGAAATCTCAGCTATGTTTAGCGATTTTATAGGTAACGTTGTGTTACTAAAAGAGGTAGTCAAAATACGCTAAAGGGACACTCTTCGTGCATGAGGCCCTCAAAAAATGCTCGAATCAGCGACGCGGGCATAGAACCGTGAGGTGCCTTTATTATTGAATATAAGTAATTTTTCGAAATTTATAACTCAAGGACAAACTTAAAAACATGAAACAAAATTGAAGACCCTCATTACCGAATATTAATATCTAATGCTACAGAGAGAAGTGACCAAAAGAAATGAAACCAAATACCAAGAAATCAAAGGATCAGTAACACGTTATCTTCATATATTCTCTATACCCATCGCATAAATCGTATGGAGAGGCCTTCGTCATGTAATCGACATAGATAAAGGCTGATGATGATGCCCGTAGCATGCTATACCCGAAAAAGGAGGTTTAATAAATGAGGCCGACGTTGCGAATGCGCTGTGAAATCTCACAACTGCACATGCAAGCGAGACACAATAAGAAGGTTTTCTGCATTGCCACAGACTCTGACTGCGTAACACCTCCCGCACTCCCTCCATCTGCACCTGAATGCGTCGTCCCCATGAGTCGTGTGCAAAGCACGTACATACTTCAGCCCTGAACGAGCGGAGATCACTATAACCCACTAATGACGAAATTACGAAAGCCCAGAGCTGTAGTTTCAAGAAGCTGTTCTACATTGTTTAAGTTGTAATTTCCTACAGCAAACATAAGTTTATATAACGCCTGAATATCACACTGGTGGCATGTCTGTCACGTTGGTAGGCGTATCGTTAACCACCATTATAGTATGTAGGCGAGCAAATACCCAGAGTTTGACCAACCTTAAGATTAGAATATTAAAATATCAGAGCTTGAGCAGTGTGCTTGCAGCTGTCATTTGAGAACTACCTCGAGTTCAGATACTCTGTAGAAGCGCTAAACTATCAGTATTAATCTGTACGGAATCTTTCGTAGTAGCTGTATTCTTCAGGGAAGTTAGTTTCCTTAAATGAGTCAATAACAAAAGGCAACATCACCATTGTTCTGCGAGTGGGCCGGAAGGTTTCCAAACGGAGGCGATGAGCTTGTGTGCCGGGAAGCCGAGTGGTCCCTTGGTCCGAAATTAAGCAGCCTCACCAGGTACGGAGGATATGCCAACAATAGAACGTTCGTTGTTCCCCACGAGCGATAATAATCGTGATGATATTAATGATAATGATTTAGAATCTGTGCCTCATACCCTCTGTATGGAATAGGCTATCATTCGGGTGGCGTTTGAAAAATTGAAATACATGTTTAAAATATGTTAATATGAAATATGTGAAGCTTATCGGCTGTGCGAGCGAGATTATTTGGCTAGTAGTGCGATTGCTTTGAGAAGAACACGGAGACGGGAAACGGAATGGAGTAAATGTATGAACAAAATACCCGGCCAAACAAATGATATGAATATAATGCATGCACGTATGTATATGTATGTATTAATAAATGAATGTATGTGTAATGGTCGGTCTACCAGCCACAACTGTTGCACAAGTAAACCGAAGAAGGTCGCGAAGTTGCGCTTCTCATCTTTCTAACTACGCTTGTGCGATCACTCATACATATATCAATGTATGTATATCTATAATTATCAGCCTATTCATGCCCACTGCGGGACGAAGGCCACTCCTTTTGATCTCCACTTACCCATGTCTTGGGCTAGACGATTCCAACTAGCGCCTGCAAATTTCCTAACTTCATCACGCCAACCAGTTTTCTGCCATCCTCGACTGCACTTCCCTTCTCTTGGTATCCATTCTGTAACGCTAATGATATAGCAGTTATCCATCCTACGCATTACATGGCCTGCCCTTCCCCATTTCTTTCGCTTAATGTCAACTAGAATATCGGCTATCCCCGTTTGTTCTCTGATCCACACCGCTCTCTTCCTGTCTCTTAACGATAGGCCTAACATTTTCCGTTCCATCGCTCTTTCTGCGGTCCTTAACTTGTTCTCGAGCTTCTTTGTTAACCTCCAAGTTCCTGCCCCATATGTTAGCACCAGTAGAATGCAATGATTGTGCACTTTTCTTTTCAACGACAGTGGTAAGCTCCCATTCAGGATTTGGCCATGCCTGCCGTATGCACTGCAACCCAATTTTAATCTTCTGTAAATTTCCTTCTCACTATCAGGGTCCGCTGTGAGTAATTGACGCAGATAAACGTACTTTTTTACAGACTCTAGAGGCCAACTGCAATCCTGAATTCTCGTTCCCCTGCCAGGCTATTGAACATTATTTTTTTCTTCTGTATATTAATCTGCAACCCCACTCGTACACTTTCTCGGTTAAGGTCCTCAATCATTTGCTGTAATTCGTCCCCGTTATTGCTGAATAGGAGAATGTCATCTGCAAATCGGAGGTTGCTGAGGTAGCCGCCGTTTTTCCTCACTCCTAAGCCTTCCCAGTCTTAGAGCTTGAATACTTCTTCTAAGCATGCAGTGAATAGCATTGGAGAGATTGTGTCTCCTTGCCTGACCCCTTTCTTGATAGGTCCCTTTCTACTTTTCTTGTGGAGAGCCAAGATAGCTGAGGAGTCCTTGTAGATGTTTGCTGAGATATTCACGTATGGCACCTGTACTCCTTGATTACGCAATGCCTCTATAACTGCTGGTATCTCTAATGAATCAAATGCTTTTTTCATAATCTATAAAAGCCATATAGAGAGGTTGATGGTACTCCGCAGATTTCTCTATTACCTGATTTATGACATGGATATGATCCATCGTAGAATGTCCCTTCCAGAAGCCAGGCCTGTTCTCTTGGTTGGCTGAAGTCAAGTGCTGCCCTGATTCTATTGGAGATTATCTTGGTGAATATTTTATACAATGCGGAAAGCAAGCTAATGGGTCTATAATTCTTCAATTCTTTAACGTCTCCCTTCTTATATATTAGTATAATGTTGGCGTTCTTCCAGCTCTCTGGTACACTTGAAGTTGTAAGGCATTGCGTATAAAAGGCCGCAAGCTTTTCAAGCATGATATCTCCTCCATATTTGATTATATCTACTGTTATTCCATCTTCTGCAGCGTCTTTTCCAATGGTCATGTCTTTCAAGGCCCTTCAAACTTCATCGCTACTTATAGAAGGAGCCTCTGTATCCGGTTCAGCACTATTTCGAATGAAAGTAGCTTGGCTGTTTTGGGAACTGTACAGGTCAGTATAGAATTCTGCCGCTGGTTTTACTATGTCATCGAAATTGCTGATGATATTACCATGCTTATCTTTCAGTGCATACATCTTGCCTTGTCCTATGCCAAGCTTTCTTCTTACTGATTTAATGCTGCGTCCATATTTTACGGTTTCCTCAATCACTCCCACGTTATAATTTCGATCATCCCTTACTTTCTTCTTGTTGATCAGTTTTGACAGTTGAGTGAATTCCATCTGATCTCTTGAGTTGGACATTTTCATGTTTTGTCGTTTCTTTATTAGGTCCTTTGTTTCTTGGGATAGCTTACCTACTGGTTGCCTTGGTGCCTTACCTCCCACTTCAATTGCTGCTTCAGAGATCAACCTAGTTACGGTTTCATTCATTTCCTCTATGTTGTCTTTATCTTCCTTTTCTAAGTGAAGCTATTCATTATTCGAAGCCCATTCCTTTCCGCTAATTCTACCAACATCTCGCCTCTAGTGTCCATAGAACCGATGCCGTAGTTGTCAATTGCTTGCTCACCAGCCTGCTTTTCCCCCACTTTGACATTGAAGTCTCCCATCACTACAGTATACTGAGGTTGCACCTTTCTTATTGCTAATGCAGCATCTTATTTCATAAAACTATTTTATTTATTCGTTGTCGTGACTGGAGGTTGGGGCGTAGGCTTGTACTACCTTCATTCTATACGTGCTCTACCCCGCTCTCTCTACCCCGCATTCTCTCTTACCTGGAAGACCTAGCAGAACACGTGGCCATTAGTCAGCACTGTATAAGATTCACTAGTTCTTCTAACCTCACTAAGGCCTATGATAGCCCAGGCAATGCATGATAGTTTCTCAAGCAGCCCTGTTAAGCTAGCCTTACCCGGAAGCGTTCGCGTGTTGAACATTGCAAAGTTCAGTTTCCAGTGGCGGCCTGTTATTCTTAGCATCCAGATATTCTTAGCACTCCCTGCCGCGTCGCACGTCTGACCGCTGCATTGATCAGGTGCTCTGCAGCCGTGAGCTCAGGATCATGGGCTAAATAAACTCTGCGCCGTTCCTGGGACTCGGCTATGACGCTCTGGAGGGCATGTATATGAAATTTACTGCGCAGGCTGTAATTGACCTACACACTTCGTACTTCGCCTGCAGATTACCCACAAGAGTCCCCTCACTTCCACACACATATACATGCCATCTCATTAATTTGATCCGAAAGCTTCTGTGAAACCGACTGAGAAACTCCTATAACGAATCAAAATAGGGAGAAAATAAGGTATCAGTAATTATTTCCGAAGGTCATATTTAACCAAGAAATAGTAAAATTTCGCCCTATTTGGCTTTTGGGAAGGGGAACAGCAGGTAAGACGAGGACTAAGAAATATCGACTACGCATGCGCTGACTAACAACGTTGTCTTTATTGCAGAAATGCAGGCAATACATAGAACATGGATAGCCCCCCTCAAGCGCCGAACATGCGGGGGGCTGTTATAAATACGCGAAAGCGGGTGTGCGCCCACAATTGCCGCAATATAGCGCCAAGGTATTCCCTTGTTCGGTTTCGGTGTATACCGACAAGTTTACGCGCGTTTGATAGCCGAAGCACACGCGATTCTCATGGAAGCAACGCATGTGTGAGCACGGGTTCGATAGCTCTAAGCAGAAGGGAAAGTTTCATTCATAGAAAGTTCACCTTGACCGTTTTTTATGGAAACCCATTTTATTAAGTGGATACTTCGCGGTTCTTCTGCATAAAACATTTGTTGTACAATTTTATATCGTTGACAGTATGCTGGACGCGTGCGAGGTGCTGTCCTTGTCCTATATATTGCCTTGTTCCAATAAAGACAACGTGTTCGTCAGCGCATGTATTGTCAATCTTTAGGCCTCCTCCTATGCGCTGTTCCCCCTTGCAAATGAAATTCCAAATAGCCCAACGTGGATCCCTTATGTTACAGTTAACATTTAACATATATTTTAGCCAAATGTAAACTAGGTGTGACGTAGAGATCTCTCGGGACAATGAGAGACGTAGCTGATAATGGCCATATAACGCTTTTGAGCATTTGGTAGAGGAATTCTTCGCGAAGACAATAATTATTTAACACTTTCAAAATTTGCCTTGGCATCATGCATATGATGCCCTCTATACCCTCAGAATATCAGGTTTGTGTGCAGGTTGAGTTCCATCGGGACACTGGAAAATTCCTCCGCGGTTCCTTAAGTACGCTTTTGGTACAAGTTACACGGCCCCCATTTTCTGCAAATGTAGATTTGCTACCATCTTTGGCGCTTCATGTGCCGCGGGGGTTGTTTGTGAGCTTTTAATTAACGCCTTTAAGCGGCTAATAAACGAAGGCGTAGCATTTCTCATTCAGCCCGCTAATTAACTGACACACTAAAATTTTTTCAGCGCATTACCCTAACATTGTGTCTAATTATAACCTAGTAGTAAGCAGTTATATTTAAAAAAATGACATGCACATTAACACTTGACTGCTTCGTATCTGTCCGCATTTTTTCCTATATCTCTGTTTTTCCAAACTGCTGCTTATAACTAAGTAATCAATTACGAAATAGACAATCACTATTTCTTAGGCTCTCGATGTAAACTCTGTGAATTATTTAGTTCCCTCAGGAAACCTTGAAAAAACGCATATAAAAATTTCGGATGCTTACTTCTACTCGCACAGACAGCTTCACTGTAATAACTTGCAATCAATGCTGGAAGCAATAAGAAAATTTAGCAACGTATTTAGAAATTCACTAGCTAGGAACTATCCGTGCCTTCCGAATTCAAGGATCAAATTCCCTTTTGATGCGCTTTGTCCCCTATTATCAACTTTTGCCGAAATTACAGAGTTCATGAAAAGCTGAGCACGGATGCGGACCAAGAATACTACTTAATTTCATTTGAAAAGCTTAAGAAGTGAAAAGAGAACTTAAAGGGACACTAAAGGCAATTACTTAGTCAAGCTAAAGTGATGTATTAGGGCTCGATTGGTGACGGTGCTCAGGGGCGCCCAGTACCCCTCCCCACCCCCCCCCCCCTTGACGGCGTCGATGACGTGTTGCATAGGAATAATTATACGCATGACCGTCGCATATGATATATTTACCTACTTCACTGGAGCTTCTCTTCTCATTTTTGCTGGCATGTGGGTGGGATCTGCATATTTTTTTACCATTCCATACCGCTTAATATGACCTTTGGTCCATTTGCATTTCTATGCCTTTGTTGTCTTTAAGCAATCTTTCATTGTGTGCATGAGTATGTGCCATAATTAGAAGAATTGAAGTCAACACCGAGATAATAGTTTGCGCACTCAGGTATTATGAGAAGCGAGGAGGAAGAAGTGCCGCTGTCATGGCCGATGCTTTGAGGCAACAACAACATAACCGTAAAGCTCCCGATCCGTCGTTAGCGCCTCGTCCTGGCCGGCGCATTGCACAGGATGCTGTACAAGCGGGAGGCACACCGCAGCCAGTTAGAGCTGCTGCTCGTTTGCCCCGGCAACTGGGAGCCGAGTCTGCGGCAAGACCGACGGCCGAGCCAGTACAGCTGGTCCTGCCGGATCCATCGGAAGACTTGCCGGAAGAATACAAGGACATCAAGGCAGCAATGATGGAAACGACCTGTGGTGCGTCCCCAGTAGACACCAAGAAGCCCGTCAAATCGGCGTCAGTGAAGAAGAGCCCTCCCACAAAACCTTCCGCCAGATCAACCTCTGCCAAGTCTCCAAAGTCCAAGACGCCTAAATCCAAGACACCAGTAACCAGGACACCAGCCTGGGGATCACCAGCCAACGGTGTAACGACTCGTCGCATGCTGCCTCCGGTCAGCCCCACTGTCGCTTCCTCAACTTGTAAGCCACGAGGGCTCGCTGGCGGTAGTCCAGCGGTGCAAGGCCAGCAGCGCGGGCAGCGCCCGATTCCGCAACCAGTTGGGTTACACGACGTCACAGCACCGACGCCTGCTGGCGCGGCCGTGACGTCGCAGCAGCGTCCTGTCCTCGAGGGCCGGCCGCGGCACGATGGCGGATACAACGCTCCCGTTAAGGTTCTGCCACAGGCGAACCCGTTCCAGAATGTACGCTTTTACAGGCCGCCGCTACTTCCTCGTGGTTCCTTGTGGAGCCCAGACGTCGAGGTGCCTGCACCCCTTGGTCTCGACGACGGGCCCGTCGTTGTGAAGGACTACGTGCACGGCCCACAGGATCCTCTGCCACCAGACGAGCTAATCACGGCCCGGCAGGCTGCTGTGGCCCTCCTGCTCTTTCTCGTCTTCCTCGCGTTAGTCGTGGCTTGGGGGAGGTTCGCGATCCACAATTCCCACGGCGGGCATACTCTAGAACACGGGTACGGTTCCGACAGCGTGCCTACTAAAAATAAAAACGGGGACGACCCTGCAATGTTTATCCGAAGCTCCATTGCGATACCTGAGGATTCTGCGAACTCTTGGGATGATCCAAGTGCACTAAACTCTACCACTGCAGACTAAGTGCCAAGGGTTAGGCTTTATTTCGGGCATAAGCTGTATTGGTTTATTGTTAAGACGAGTAAAGAATGTTTCTAGTGCTTGTTCAAAACTTCGGACGTGTCTTGCGTTCACCGCAATGTCAAGGTGTCTCCGCTCCCTGCAGTGCTGTTGTTTGCGCGTTGTGGTCTGCGCGCAGAACATTAAAATTGGGCCTCAAAATTAGGGCCACGTAGCATCCACCTTCGAAAAGCGTAAATATTTTTTAAAGGGATTACCACAGTGCATGGGATCGGCGTAATTTTTTCCAGGATAAGTGCCTGTCTCTAAGAGGGGAAGGGGGGTGTTGGTCCGGAATAACATTTAGGGGAGTGTCGGGATCCTGCTGGTTGGGGGGGGGGGGGGGGGGTTGTTGAAATCCCTGGACAGGGCTATGTGCAATTGAGCTTGGACCCTTTCAGCACTATCACCAGGATCGGCCTACTATTTAGCGTGACACCACCAATACCGCCGCCGGCACTAGTGAGCCTATTAAGCGTCGCTTAAAATAGACTTAAGCTTCCTAATAGTAAAATGCGATAGCATTCAAATATTCCTGACTGCTTGTCACGCTTCCCGACAACTGCACCTTATGTAGCCGCAATGTTTACTGGTAAACGCTCGCGACAAACGTTATGCACAAATGCGAGCGTGTTGGTTCTTTTTCTTTTCTCTTTTATTGCGATACCAATTATATGGAGACCCGAGCACATTCCAGTCGTCGTCGTCGCCGTGAGGTGCCGTATAAAGTCCAACGGCGATAAACTCGTCGCCACGTGCTGTATGCCGCATGTGCGAGGGATAAGCGCGCGCGGGATGCGCGCTTTCACGCAGAGCGAACGCTCGGCGGAGAGCAAACACGACGTCTCCGGTCGTGCGAAAGGCCGTGGGGGGATGGGAGGGAGGGAGGGGAGGCGACGTTTAGCTGCGACACTAAATGCCTATCTGGCGACCGGGAGCAAGGGGAACTGGCGACTCAATCTCCCACGAGAAAGCGGGAATGGAGGGAGGGTGCACGGCTTCTAGTCTGCCAGGAAGTGCGGATTTTGCGCGGCTGAGGGCTGTCGCCCGCACCGTATCTTGAAAGCGATCTCCACACAGTTCTGACCTTTGTATGCGCTGTGCTTTCGCCGCTCAGTTTCCATTGAAGCGACAGACCAAACGAACCTTCGTCACTGCTCAAGCCGCGCATGCACACGCCAGCGTTTTGACTGTGCTTGTCTGCGGTCATCGAGTGTGACCGATTCATGTTGGCTTGAGCGCGCTGACAACATGCTTGTTATTTCAGTCAGTAAGCGAATGGGTCCAAGTTTATGCAGCCCATAAAACTACTATCCTTACTCCGTACACTCTACGAGTAAATTTGCTATCGCAATTAATGGTTCGCCTTTTGGGCGAAACTGCGACTTTTCTTTCTCCACCCGGCCGCATGGCACCGCGGATGCCGCGACGCCGCGCTATGATTGGCAAAAAGCAAGGGGCGCGCGCCGCGCTTGGATTGCGAGCGAGTTTTTGCTCGCGTCGTTGGCGCAGTGCTCACTGCGTAACGGGTCCCTTAAAGTCATCGCTTTAAAACATTATTTAAACACGGATATGGCACGAAAAAAATCCGCCTCCATTCCATTCTGTAAAAGTACATGTACAGCGAAGCTGGAGCGAATGTTAGACACGTATCACCACCGCAAGTGACGTTAGACGACCTTACACAAGCACCACTACAACAAGGGCCGCACACAACGTACGCAGACACGTGTGCGGGAATGCAGCATACATCCTCATTTTTCTAGGCCGTCCGCCAAGCGCAAGTGCCTTATTGAGCTAAATTTATGCTTAAAAGTAAACTGCGTCAGAAAATGCGTAAAGTACGGCTTACACCATATATAATCAACTGCGCTTCCGATGTGAGATGTGCGCTGCGTATGCTGGATACCTCTTCCAGCGGCCGTGCCTCTTTGGTACACGTTATGGCGTCTCCTCGCAAGGTACGAACCGCTGCTAAAGAAGCGAATCGTAGAGTTACGTGCGCGGCTACAACCAGGCTTCATCGGGCTCAGCAGACTGCTGTGCAGAGAGCATTAAAGACGCAGCTCGCCATCGACGCCGGGCGCACAGTTCAGATCGTTCTCGTCAAAACGAGGCGAAGAGGCTTTGTCGCGATGACCGTGGTGTGCGTGGTGCCGAAATTAGAGCTACTCTTGAGCCGCTCCACCAGCTTACTCTGGGACTGTGCCGCGTGTGCCGCGCAGGCCTGTGACTTTTTTTCAGAGATATTTCACAATTTGTGAGCACTTGCAGGATGTTTACATGCAATAAAATGTGCCGGCACCGTCAATGAAATTTTTACTCGACAATGCCAACTTTTTGCGGTACTGTATCATTTATAATTACGAGCACTCAACACAAGCTAAACGTTAATATTCTTCTGGTTACTTTAATAGGTCCATAGCAAAACATTAGCCAGAACCCATCGCAGGCTGACTGTCGACGGTAATGCGTTTGCATTGAATCATGATAGCGACACGACGTATTGCCACCGTCGAAACCAGTTATGAATGTAGCGGGTACTGCAGTGGGACTCCTTTGTCACGCATCGCAAGAACACTCGAGGCCATGTATCGGCGCCGCTGCGAAGCCTGCGCGTGGCCTCTGAAGTGCATAGTTCGTCAGTGCATGCGAAACGCTCAGAAACGCGCCACACAGCAGCTGGGCTGTTCTATCGCGCTTGATGATGACATATTGGCCTCCCATTTCTGGATGCAGTGCGCCAACTATTGGCACTGCCGAGAAGTGCTCGCGTGAATCATTCCCTCGGTTATCGGGTGTGCCGCATGCGAGGGAACAAGGTATTAGACCGGAAACGCTCAGGACTAAGGATCAACGGCGAAATTATTAACAACTACCAGTTTGTAGATGACATTCTCCTGTTCAGCAACACTGGGGATAAATTGCAACAAATTATTGAGGATCGCAACTGAGAAAATGTTAGAGTGCGGTTAAAGATTTATATGCAGAAGACAAAGGTCATGTTGAATTGGCGCCTGAAGAATTCTCTACTTGATCTGGCAAAACTGTCCAAATAAACAAGGATTGCTACGACATCCAGGTTCACGTTGGCTCTTTCTCTTGGTGCTGTGGTCACGTTTCTGTTTTGTGGCGCCTAATCGAAGTGCTTCGTGAAGGCCGAAAGGGGCCATACTGCACATCACCTTATTTCGATCGGTCTCAAGGATTCGAGCGACGAAATCGTAAAAATAGTGGCGATGTGCGTGAAAACGTCCCGCCTGCCCAGCGAGCTGCATCAGATATCTTCAAAGACAGATCCTTTCAAGCGACGTAGATTTAAAAAAAAGTCGCAGTTTCGGCCTAAAGGCGAAGCATCGATTGCAATAGCGATTTAGTGGACAGCTGTACGAAGTAAGGAAGTAGTTTTATCGGCCGTATAAACTTGTAAATATAGGCATGCTAACTAAATTAACAAGCATGGTGTCACGCGCGCACAAGCAAACAGGAACGCATCTCACTCGATGACCGCGGAAACTCGCTGTCAAAACGCCGAAGTGAGTAAGCGCGGCCGCAGCAGCGAGCAAATTGACTTTCATGCCACCGCTCGCATCAACGCGAACTGAGCCGCGAAAAGAGCTCAGGAAAGACCCTGCCCCGACGCAGATGGCTTTCAAGATACAACCGCCCGGGCGGACGCGTGCGGAGTAGAAAGCCCCCTTCCCCGCCGTAGACGTCGGCGATGGCAGAAATGCACCTGGACTGTCCGTATAATTTCTGTCGCAATAAAAATAAGGAAGTGTTTGTGCGTGGCGGGCCACCGAAAGGTGCATGCACTTGTTTGTGGGGTTGCTCCACCGCTGCAGGTACGACACTTGACTGTTTTCGACCTTCACAGGCAACTCGACACTGCGACTCGTGTTACATTATATCGCATATAGCATCTCACAGTACATTCAGTAACGTCTATCGTGCTTTCATAAGCTATATGCGAGTATTCTGCACTGATAGAACGACGCTCAAACTGTAAAGTTACTGGGTCAGTGTGTCAAGGCGTAAAAACAAATGAATATTTTGTGAGTGGGGTTGCACCTTCTTTTTATAGTTAGCTGATATGTGTGATAAGGTCGTCTGCGTTGTTATTGGGCTGGGGCAGCAACATAATGAAAAAAATATTTATCCAACGGCCTCAGCGAGGCATAGTTGCGGTGCTAGAGTTCAGAAAAGGTAATGTGGGAACTGTGCGTGCGCAGAAAGGAGTAAAATAAAGTTATACGCACTAGGAGAGAACGAAAACAGTTTTCTTGCGTGGGTAAGCGGGCAAAAGGGTGATGCACGCAAGAATTCAGAGTAACGAAAGAAAAAAGTAAATTACTCGCGCAGTCAACTGCAGTACTTAGGTGCAGTGACACCTTCGCACACCACTACGAGCTTACCAGTCGTGGTTGCGAGTGGTTTACAGCCATATCCACATGTCTTCTTTCGTCAATTTGTTAGCCTCGACTAGTACTTTATTATGCAAAGAGCTCAGAAAGATAAATGTTTTCTTCAGTAAAGGAAACGAGAGAGAGAGTAGAGACGGCCATAGCGCCGTAATAATGTTAGCTTATTTCGCTTTAGAAATAGCGTGCAGCAACAACCTTCGCCGTATTAGCTTGTATTGAATGCATACATTAGAATGAAAACCAGTGCCAGGTAAACAAACTTTATTCCATAAGTTTTTACACAAGGGGTTTGCCACAAAAAGAGGCTTTACAGATATCCAGATCAAATTAAATTAAAACCATAAATACCAGCAGTTTTTGCTCCATAAATAAAATAACGGGCGAAGGAAAATACGGCAAGCAATATAAAAACGTAAAGGTGCTATTTCAATCAAGATGCTACTTAAATCACTTTAGAGAATTGTTCAGGAAGAAAATCCTGTGCTATGTAAATAATAAATACAACCAACAAATACACAGATCTCATATGTACCGTGCCTGAAAAAAATATAACATGAGACAACAAATATACAATATAAACAATAATGTGCTCTTCTTCATGGATAGGGAACAGCCGAAGCCAAGTACCAATACAACCGTTGCAGAATAAATGCTCTTCTAGCAAGCATGAGCGCAAATTCGAACGAAAACAATTACCTCAAAAGGTACCGGCAGAGCAAGCTTACAATTTTTGTAAGCTTAGCTAACCTGGATTAAAAGAAGGGCTCTTTTCAGAAATGCTCTAGCTTAAGTGCGCTTTGCCTCCGTTGCTTTCTCTTCATAGCCACAGAAAGTTGTCCGAGAGTATAACGAAGTGCATGCACATCTTCAGCATAACAGCGTCCGCATCGTTGGCCAACAGCTGTTGCCGCATTCCATTTTGACAAATCATTTTATGTTTTGATTTATAGATACGGCCAAGGACGGCGGCGGCTTCTGCGTGATATCAATTCTGACATTTAACTAACGCAAACCATTTGGCCGATTAATTTTGCAATAGGCATAGGTCAGGATAAGATGTTGCCGCATCTGAGAGCGCGTGTCAAGCTGCAATCTGGCGCCCTGTGACGAAACAAGCGCTTGGCCTGGAGACACGACCTTGTGCACGCACGTCCTTTCGTGCTCGTGTGCCTGGAGGCTTCGCTGCAGTGTTCTGCGAATTCTAGTCGTGGAGTTCGCAAGGCAGATGCACTTCGAACGAATTCTCAGGAGGACAGCAACTACGAGATAATCATTCGAGAACTTTACGGAGAAATGCATTGGCGTTCTAGTTAATTTTGTGTTTTAATGCATAAAGAGACGTTTTGTTAAGAAAGTAAATGAAATGCCCATGCATTCCTCTGCGAAATTCCGGGAATTAGTATACCGAAAGTGCTGTCCCCCTGAGAATTCGTTCCAAGTGGATCCCTCTTGCGAAAAGCACGGCTAGAATTTGTAAATTACAATATTGGCAAATTGTAATTAGTTTAAAACTTGTTTATGAATTTTTGTTAATTACTCCATTATGCATTTCATTCTTTTGGCAAGTAATGTCCGCCTCTTCGAGTAGACCGGCTCATGAACTAGAATTGTGCTACCTGCCACAGGAAACCTTAAAAACTTTTGGAAGTGTTCGAGGAAACAGCGGGTAAATTAAAGCATATATAATAAATAAAGCATATATAAAGGGTATCAATTACATGAACATAACAAGTGATGACTCCAACTGCATTGCTCAAGCTAAATGTTCATAGTTCGATGTGATGAATTTATGGAGCTACTGTCGTTTACAGGCTATGGCCGGTGCTAGAAATATGTCATCGTAACGAACTGGTCATCACTTGTTATTCAATAAATGCACATTTATTTCGCCTGCCACACGAACCCCACTGGGTAATGCTACCCTTGTCTCGGTCGTCTGGCGACGGCGGGTCAATTGTGGAGCCAGAGAATCAGTTGGCATCAGAACGTTTTCTTACGGACTTGTAAGGAGGCCGTTCTCTCGATATATGTGTATATACCTATATACACATATATGTTTTATGAATTCACTCCGTTCCTTTTCTGTCCCTGTCATCTTTCTCAGGACATTCTAACTGCTCCCAAAATATTAAGTTTTAGCTGTCGTTTTCTAAATGTTTCACATATTGAAGTTACAAATGCTTCAAATAAATTTCCTCACTCCGCTCGATTCATGGCCTATCCCACATAGTGGGTATGCGCCAGAAGTTTCTAAGGTCATCATCATTAAGATTGCTCGCGCTGCACTAGGGCCGTTCGATTCTACGTCGCGTAGTTTTTTATCTAAGAAACCTCTTCGATTTGTGCCGCACGCGGTTCTCGCCTGTGTCCTCAAAACCTCAACGTACTCTCAGCTGAACCATGGTAAAGTGTCTCTTCTTCATTGACTGATTAGCTGAGCTTCATGTTCTGCAGCACACAGTGAGACGCAGAAAAATGACGTTATTGAACGCTTCGGAATAGTATTAATGATTCAGCATATATAAAGGGTATCAATTACATGAACATAACAAGTGATGACTCCAACTGCATTGCTCAAGCTAAATGTTCATCGTTCGATGTGATGAATTTATGGAGCTACTGTCGTTTACAGGCTATGGCCGGTGCTAGCAATATGTCATCGTAACGAACTGGTCATCACTTGTTATTCAAGTGTTATAGAAGCAATTGTGGGTGATATGACGAGTTTCAAGAGAAATAATGTGGAACAGTTTTTTTTTCGGGGGGGGGGGGGGGGGAAATAGATCCTTGAACTCTTGGGCTTTTCTCACGAGGGACGTTATAAGTTCATGAACTCTTCTAGATTTGAAGGTAGCCGAATTTGGAAATGACTCGCGGCCACGACGCGCTGATTTACAGATGCGGGCAGTGCAGGGGATGGAGTGTTACGCAGTGACCGTGATTGCCAACGTATAAAACTGCTTACCGTTTCTCGTGGGCGGATAGTGAAAAATAAAGCGGAAGCGTCAGATCTCTCGTGCGATAATATAAATATTTACACAAGCATCAAGCCAGGTATGATGAATGCTTAAGCAAGCCAATTATTTTAACATGGTCGCTCTGTGTACATATTCAACACAGAGGGGATATGAGTGTAAATATGCTATTGCAAGGTTTTTTTCGTATGACCACGTTATTTCGGGGTTTCGAGCATAAAAGAGGGTGACTAACATTTGGTTGGCATAAAAAAAAAGCTCGGTAACTTTATATGACCGTGACAGAGTCGCGAATTTCACATTGTACCTTTTCTGAAGTGGATGGTTAACGCGACGGTACTCATGTTACTATAAACTTCAGCTAATGTTTGGAGAATTTAGTCTGTTCATATGATGGCACAAAGCTGATGACAAGCATAGGTTGTTTCAGGAACAGTTTAAAAACATTTTGAAGACTCGTTGTGCCAGATAGCACAATTATAGTTCATGAACTGGTCTACTCAAAGAGGCGGACATTATTTACACAAAAATTGAAATGCGTAATCTACTCATTAGCAAAAGTAACTAATTACATTATGGCCCATATTGCAATTTACAAATTCTAACCGTGGAGTTCGCAAGGCGAATTCACTTGGAATGAATTATCAGGATAACACCAGTTTCTACATAATCATTAGCGAACTTTGCGGAGAAATGCATTGGCATAATCATGTAATGTAATCAGTGGTTTAATAGCTGTCATAGCAAAACTCTTCTTGCTTCAGATTCATTGTTTGCTGTTGTATTTCTGTATTTTGGAGAATTACTTCACGTTGATGCATATAGATTGCGGCTGATATAAAGCAGCCAGCTGGTGTTAACGTTGTTAAAGTGGCAAGGAATATTTTCTTTCAGTACGCCGAGCTGTCTGCTCGGATGAATGTTAAGCTCACTATTTGCATTTATGACGGCTGCAGTCAATTTATTTATTGGTTATGTATCTTCAGATACATTACCAGCACGTAGAGGCATTGCGTAATGGGGGGTGTAGTTTGCAGGAAGTGTGAAGGGGGTACTATTGTAAAAATAGTGGTAGTAGCAATGCCCAAATAACAATATAATATAGTTCTTGTTATTGTGTTGAATGTATGATGTCAGAGGCACCAATTAAAAGTCGGGGGGGGGGGGGGGCAGGAGTGCTCCAGCCCAGTACTTCCTGAACTTTTTACGGGGGTCAATATTAGCAGCTACACGGAGATTTAATCTTGAAAACTACAATTACAATGCAACGAGGTTTCTTTTGACGAATGACATGAGCCACGCGTACTAACTTCCCATTTTTGAACGCCACCAATGACTGATTTTTTTGTATATTTCTCCCAATGCACATTTATTTCGGCTGCCACACGAACCCCACTGGGTAATGCTACCCTCGTCTCGGTCGTCTGGCGACGGCGGGTCAATTGTGGAGCCAGAGAAGCAGTTGGCATCAGATCGTTTTCTTACGGACTTGTAAGGAGGCGTTCTCTCGATCCCTCTCGTCGACTCAAATTTTTCTCGATCCCTCTTGTCAATTTGCCAGTTGCCAGTCTTGATATACATCGACAAAATATATTTGAGAGTGCAGAGCCTGTCCTACGCGTCCTCTATTTGTGGGGAAGGGTTCTATACGTACTTCTTGGCGATGTTGTTCAGGCGCTGATAGTCAAACAAAGCGCACAGTTACAATCATTTTCTTCTAAAAGGCCACATTTGACGCCCACTGACTGTTCGGTGGGTAGATAATTCCGTCGCGCAGCATTTTATCGACTTGTTGCCTTACGGCTTCTCGTTCTGGCGTCGGAACGTAGTAGGGGCTTTGACGGAGTGGTAGAGCGGGTGTTTATCGCATGATGACGAAGAAAAGCCGTTGTATTGCAGGAGAAGAGATTTGAGCTGTGGCTGCTTACGCATTAGAAGGCTTGAATAGATATCGAATTTTGGTTCGGGAACTATGGCTATCGAGACGCCTAGATAACAGAGGCATTGCTGGCTTCCACAATTTCCACGGTGTATGCGATGTTCGTGCCCTTGTTCAGGTGTCTGTACTCCTGGCTGATGCTTGTCCACATCACTTTCACTTTCCCTCCGTGCAGTCGAGCAATTTCTTTTGTGAAACAAATTTCATGGTAGAGCAGTCGATGTTTGTTGCCCTCTACGACGCGTTCTACGTCTGCAAGTGTTTCGGTACCGACGTGACGAATCATGACGCTAGATCAAGGTCGAATGCTGACTTAATTTTCGAGCACTTTCAAGGCACGGCAAGGTGAGACTCGTACCTGGTGGTAAAGCTTGGTTCGTGGAGAGTGTTATCGAATTCGGATCTTAAGTGGACGACTGCACCGTGTTGGCTTAGGAAGTCCAAGCCGCAGATTACGTCCCGTGAGCATTGTTTCATTATAAGAAATGGCGCAGGGTAAGTCTGGTTATGAAGTGTAAACCTTGCCGTGCAGATTCCAGTCGGTGTTCTTAGGTACCGTTTGGCTGTTTGGATTTCAGGGTCGTCCCATGCAGTCTTAATGTTCTTGGACTTGGAAGCTAAGGATCCACTGATGATGGAGTAGCCGACTCCTTTGTCTACTAGAGCGCGGTGACATTGTGGCCGTCGAGAAGCACGTCAAGGTCGGTGGTCCTTCGTCTTGGATTTTAACTACATCGTAGCGTCTAATCACGACTGCGTCGCTTTGTCCCGCTGCTGTTACGTTGAGTCATCAGATACTCTTCAGGCAGCGTTACCTTTGCATTTAGGCTTTGTCTAGGATGCCGCGTGTCGTTGCGGCGTTGTCGAGATGGTTCGTTCAGGGCCGCCGTCAACGGCAGAGGATCTACGGAATTTGGACAAGCAGCTGCTGTTGGTTTTCCGAATTAGGCTGACAGATCGGCCGCGGGTGGGGTCGGTGAACTCTCAACACTGCGGCAAAATGTAGTAGCCTGTAGACGGTCAACGCAACAGTCGTCGATATCTCTACTGCGTTGCTGCATTGTAGTCAGCGATCTCACGTGACAGGTTCCTTGGCAGCGGACGCGGCGCTTCGGCGGTGAACTATCGTAATCGAATCTTGTTGTATGGGCAACGGCGGTAAACATGGCCTGCTTCCCCGCAGTGATAGCAGAGCGGGCGATCGTACAGAAAGCGCCCACTGGCGGGCTTGCTGGTGGCCTCGGCTGCGGCGGCGGACGCTCGAATTGTGGCGGGACGGTGCCCTGGCGTGGGCGTGGAGGGGGAACCTGACAACGGGCGACGGCGGTATAAATCATAGCTTCCGGTAGGACCTGCTGCGATTCAGGCTGCACTTGCGAAACTCCGAGTGACCATTGAAGTTCTTCCTTGCAGATGTCAGTGATAGAGGCTACCGGAATCTGTCTGCCACGACGGAGCAGCTTGCGCAGTTCTTTGCGCACAATGACCCCGATGATCTCTCGGATGCCGTCGGAGCCTATTGTATGGATTTTGTACTTCGTCCTGAGTACTTGGCGGTTGTATTGCCTAGCGCGCATTTCCAGCGCCTTCTCAAGCGTCGTCGCCTCTGTCAGAAGTTCTGCTATGGTTTGTGGTGGGTTTCAGCTCTTGCCTTAACGCCTCGCATCAGGAAACTTACTTTTTTTTCTTTTTGGATATTTCCGGGTCGGCATGCCGGATAAGGTGGGTCATCCCTTCAATGAAGATGGCCATACTTTCGGTCGTTAACTGCACTCGGGGTTCCAGGAGAACTTCGGCACGTTCTCTTTGGACGACGCTCGTCAACGTCTTCAAGCTGCGGGGAATCTAGCGAATCTCGAACCAAGTCCTCGCGGCGTCATCCAGGAGTAGCGAACATGGTGCATCTTAATTTCAGAGTTCCAGTTTTTCAATGTTCGGAATCCTTCGAAAGTCTCAAGCCAGATTTCTACGTCTTCCATGGATGCTCCACTTTAGGTATGTGGCTTTCCGGATTGCTTCTGTAGGATGGCTGCTGGCGAATCTGGATCCGTCATCGGGGCTGGTCACTTGGCCTTGATCTTTTTGGTGTTCTGCGGTAGAAATACATGCTAACGGGGCAAGTTTATTTAGCCGGAGGCTAGCCTAATGATCCAGGCCGCCGTCGGCGTTACGTTCGCGTTTGGGTTTAGCTCATGGCTTGATGGCGGTGACCGGTACATGAATGCAAAAGCACGTCCACCAAGTGTCAGGTTTTCGTGGCGATCAGTCAGACCATGGCACAGCTAAGAGTCATGAAACTAACTATTTATTGGTTGTGCTCGTGCCCAGAAGAGCAAGTTACACATGGGGAGAATGATAGTGACGAGCACATGCGCTGATTATCGGAATTTAATCCGCCTGTAAGAAGAGGCGGTTATTTTACATGGCTGATTGAAGATTGCTGGTGCTTGCGTACCTTCCAGAATGTACTACGCTATTCACGATGCACATGCAGTTTGATTGGACAGGGCTCGGAGACAACATAGACAACAGGTAGAACCGGCGACAACAATTGAGAAAGGTTGTATAAATTCAGGTGCACATTGACTACACGTTTGTGTAGGCAGGGAAGGAAAGGGATAACCCTTTACTGCCCTGCCTTTAAGAGTATTCAGCAGGTGAAATGGCGGCCACCACTAAAAGGATAAATAATGTACACATGTAAATTTAGCAGACTATTATAGGTCGCTAAATTAAACCGAACTCACTCGCATTCATTAACAAAAAGTATTTCTTGCTTTGGACTTACCTGGAATCATTTTCACCAAAATTCCACTCGCGTAAAGTCACTTGAAGTCAAGCTCACTAAATCAGACTCGGGCAGGCAAACTGAGACGCACCCATCCACACTCGCTCGTGCCCAGATTCAAGGAAGTGGGAAAGCACTTATAAAAATAAAATCGTGGGCTCTCATGCCATTTAAACTCACGGAATTGTTGGCTTACTTAAAAACAAGCCACCCAGACAGTGATGGCCGTAGGTGCTGTTCTTTGTGCGCGTCCATGTACTTGTTGCGCCACATCAAAGAACTTTCATCTGAATGACGAGCACATTAAAAGGCTCAGTGATTCATTGCGAGATCAAAATACTCTTGATTGTAATGTTCCCATTTATGTCTACTCGCAGGTATTGTCTGTTTCGCCTAGGATGTACTCATTCACGCTCATAATCATGCTGATATATACTGAATGGCACTCACTCACCTTTATGCTTAACCTTATTCACACATGTTGGCTGCACTGACTCACGCTCATACTTTGGTCACTCAGGCTCACCCACAAGTGTGCGTACTCCCACGCACTTTGAAACTCCCTGGTTAGTTTGAGTCTAAATGAACACCATTTCTGCAACTTGTTTATATGAATGTGAGTCTGAGTGAGTATGGGTAAGCGCAAGTGCATGCGAACTTAGTGACGCCATGTGAATCCCACACATGTTAATTGCGGGTTGTGAATACATAAGACACACACACACACAGTGCCTCCATCAGGAAGTCTTATTGTGCTTCACCTTTGACGTGCTTTTTTTTCTTTCCTGTGAACCGCTGTGTCTTATACAGAGTGTCTAGCTATAAATGTACGTCTTTGGTTCTTGTTCAACGTCCTCCAACTTCGTTTCCGTCTGTTCGCAAAACAGGCTCGGCGCTATACTGTTTGTCCTCAGCGTCACACGCTGCCGGTAAAGTTTGTCAAAATAAGCAAAACACACCCTGACTCAGTCACATAATATATTGTTTACTTAGACTTCATGCGGATTCCGACCCAACAGAATGTTACTCTTCTAGGCTCACTGGGTCTCAGGCTCACCTAAATTTTGCTGATACGGGCTCTCGAGATTGATGGTTCAGTACGGGCCGGTAAGAGTCTGAGTAAGCGTGAGTGAGTAAACTCATGAGTAAGTTTGCCTGCGATTTCTGACATTCGTGTGAATTTCTTTCTTATTTGTCAATGTGACGTTCTGTGCGATGCATAAAGACAGGCGTACGAACAAAGACGCAAGAAACGAAAGGGCAACACACGCGCCAACACACGCGTCCTTGCTTATGACGTTAAAGCGTGAAATGACCCACTGAGGTAAAAAGCCGGCGTCTTTAGCAGCGGAATGGCACCTGAAGTTCCATTAGCTGCGACGCCATGTCACGAGTGTGCCTCGATAGAACAGAGCGGACGAAAGGGAACAGCTGCTGCCGTCTTAGCGCGCCATGTGTGGCGTAAAGGGAGAGGGCAACGCCGCGACGCACGTCACCCCTCCTCCTCCCTCTCGGAAGCCAGCGCGGAGTGCCCGAGCCAGGACCGCATGCTCCTGCTACTGCTCACCGGCTCGGGCAACAATTACCGCTATCGCCTGTCGGCCTCCGTGGCCGCTGCTGCTTCCTCGGTCTCTCATCGCGCAGAACGCCGGTGGCATGCCACGTCGGCACCACAACTCGCCGTAGTTGCTCAGTGACTATGGTGTTGGGCTGCTGAGCACGAGGTCGCGGGATCGAATCCCGGCCACGGCGGCCGTATTTAGATAGGGGCGAAATGCGAAAACACCCGTGTACTTAGATTTAAGTGCACGTTAAAGAACCCCAGCTGGTCTAAACTTCTGGAGTCCCCCACTACGGCGTGCCTCATAATCAGATCGTGGTTTTGGCACGTAAAACCCCATAATTTAAATTTTTTTGGCACCACAGGCTGCTGATGCTTGCTGTGTCGGGCAGCACGTACCGCTTTGGTACATTACTCGCAGCGGAAAACTCTGACCGGTCAGTGGCGTTAAATTGGACAATAATCTTTTCGCATTCACAGCTCATATCAAGTGCTTAGGTGTCCCCAGATTTTTTTACAACTCGCTCGACATAAAGTTGGTCAAAGCTCTTTGAAGTTCATTTACGATGCACTAGTCCCAGGGGCACCATATTACGGTTCAGTTTCGCAATCACCAATTCTTTCTTGAACGCTGACGACTCAGGAGCCAGGGGGACACACACGACACCGGCTCCGACTCCGACTCCTTGAAGACGTCACTGAGAAGCGGCGCGATCATGGTTGGGTCGTTTTGTCCCTCATCTGCTTGCTCGCTGTGATGCTAGGAGTGTTGGGCACCACATTCCTCGCCACACTTCTGCTCTCCAAACCGTCAACCCACGACGACGCCATCACGGTGAGGGCCAAGCAGACGCGGGACGTTGCGTAATATTGCTTAGCACAAAGTCCGAAAAATATGGTATTTTCAGGGTACAATTTTCACATTTTTTTACATGTGGTTCTGTAGGTCATTGGTTCGGGTGCGTAAATAATCTGGCTTCTTGACGAACGCCTGACAAAGTCAACTGAATGCGCCGTAAGAAAGTCTAATCCAAGGATTAGGTCATGGAGACAATTGGTCAGCACTGTAAAATATTATTGTCGCAGTTTCACCCGAAAGGCTAAGCACCAATTGCGATAGCAAATTAGTAGAGAGCTATAAGGTGTAAGGATAGTAGTTTTATCAGCTGTATAAAATTGGACATGCAGCAGCACCAGCAACGCGCGGAACTGTTGTCGACGCCGTCGGCGTTTTGTCCGCGTTCGCACGGAACGCGCGCGGCGTTTTTATATAAATAAGTATTTGGTGCCGCAGCTAAACGTCACCTCCCCTACCTCCCTCCCATCCTCCCACAGCCTTTCGCGCGACGAAAAAAGTTGCGTTTGCTGTCTATTTATGGAAAGGAGGAAAGAGACTCTTAATTCTGCAGCCCTTCAGGGAGCACGGCGCAGAACGCGTGTTTGCTCTCCGACGTGCGTTCGCTCCCCGTGAAAGCGCGCGTCCCTCGCGGCCTTTCACAAGCACATACAGCGTCCGGAGCGCGGCGACGATTTCATCACCGTTGACGTCATACGGAACCTCACGGCGACGGCGACGCCGATGGTAGAAATCTGCTTTGGAGTGTCAATATAATTGCTATCGCAATAAAAGAACTGGAACGCGGCGATCGGCGATAGTTCTATGGGAAGTACACACTCCAGTGACGGCAACAGTATTGCCATCGGCGACGCGTACGGCTCTTATAGTAGCAGGCGTGAGATTCTTCTTCGGTCAACGACGGAGGTAAGAACTCGCTATGGACACTTGGGCTCCAGTATCTATTAACACCGTCATAGGGACAGCGTCGACGTGAAACTTCAAGGAAGTTCTGGTTCGTTGCGTCAAAGGATGATTGGGACACAATGAAGATAATGCAGTACTACACCCAGGAGCTGCATGGTCTAGTTTCCCGTCTACGTCTGACGGATGCGTCAGACGTAGCAGGCATACGGCAAGGCGAGTAGCGGTGATGGTCGGCATATGGGCGAGGAGACGGGGAAAAGTCGTTCGAATACGGGGACGTCCAGGTCGTGCGGCAGTGGCGAGCGACGTGGCCAATTCGGAGGCAACGGAAGCAGATTGGCTTGTCGTCCGGAGATCTCCACTCTGTAGGGTTGCGGTATCTGGGAGGGCAATACATACCGCTACGAGGCGCAGCTGTCGGCACCGGTCTGGCGTCAGGTCGGGAGACAGAGCAGGCAGCAGGAAAACCGAGGTTGGCAAATTCTTGCCACACAACTGCCTGAATGAGGGAGATCGTTGGGGCCGGTTGGTCAGTGGTGGTGTCAAGTGGGCGTGGATGGAACTGGGCAGGACTTGCGGCCTCGAGCTCGCGGCGAACAATACGTGTGACGTTCGCATTTAAGGGGGGTGAAGCAGTAAGGTCGACGCACGACGACGTCGTAGCCATGTTAGGGAGACGGTAGAACTGTGGAATGACGCGGCGGCTTTTGGCGAGCTCAATAAGCGGCGGCATTCTTTGACAATGATGTCGATGGTGGACACATTGTTGAAGATCACCAAGTTGAATGCGTCGTCCGAGATCCCATTGAGAACGTGGCCTACTTTGTCAACCTCGACCATGTTCTCGTCGACTTTCCGGCAAAGAGCGAGCACGTCTGGTATGTACGAGACATACGATTCAGAGTAAAACTGTACTCGGGTAGCAAGCTCCTTTCTTGCAACCAGCTACCGACCAGTCGGATTTCCAAAGAGGTCGCGGAGCTTCTCCTTCAGAGCATCCCAGCTAGATACCTCGTTCTCGTGTGTCCGGAACAAGAGACACGAGGTGTTCCGCGCAAATAGACGACGACATTCGCTAGAACTATGGCAGGGTCCCAGCGGTTATTTCGGCTGACACGCTCATACGAGCTGCACCAGCCATCAACGTCGACATTTTCTTGCGCCAATAATATGCCAGGATCGCGGAGAATGGCAACAGTGAGGTACGTTGTTGTTGGAGTAGCAGGAGTAGAAGCAGACGAGGTGTCGTCACCGGGAGCCATGGTGGAAAGCTCGACGGTGCGGCTGCTGCGGAGGTCCGTGGCGAGGATGGGGAACGGCACTCTCCACGAAAATGTTACGCGAACGAAGGACCATGCACTGGAGACTAATTACAATGTATATTTACAAAAGGCAAATGCAGCGCTGGCCAGCTCAGCCCGCAGTTTGTGAGCAAGGAGCAATTCGCCTTCGTCGTCGGGGCGCCCGCGCGCATCGCACACGAGAAACACGCAATATACATGTAGCAATATATATATATATATATATATATATATATATATATATATATTCAATTAGGACTTTACGCTGAACCCGGTGAAAATATTATTAAAGCAATTCTCACAAGTTTAAAAACAACAAAAATACTATTATTTTACTGACGTTTCGGCCGCTGGTCCGGCCTTCATCGGAGTGAATGAGAATACGCAAGACGTTCGTTCCCAAGGTGTCGGGAAGTCACGTAGAAAGCACATGTGGCTCCAAACAAAGTGTAAGGGGAAAAAATAAAAATAAACAAAAATACACGTTTTTTTTTTAAACGAGGCACTAACAGATGGAGAACCACACGTGGATGGCTGCCATGAGTCGCGGAGGTGGACGCGTTGTCCTCGCCGTCGAAGAAACGGGGAAACAAAAATTTAAAAAAATTAAGGTGGCGGAAGGGGGGAAAAGGGAGGAAAGCACATCTAAGGCAGCGCATTCCCAGTCCCGAGGGACCACCATCGTTAAGCATAAGGACATGACACTCTACCGCAGACACGCCGTGCGAAGGGGGCATGCGACATAATAGCGTCTCCAGAGTGAAAGAGAGAGAGGATATGCGGACGTGTCAGCACGTTGTTAAACGTGTGAGCATTTCTTGCATTATATATATATGTTTCTACTTTATTGTATTATGACGCTGTTTTCTTGCCTGCTGCTGATTGATTTTTATATGGTTAATACTGCTCATAACTGCTAAATACCTGCATCGTTTGTTAAAGTCACCATTTTTATTGTTCCAAAGACGGTATTGCTCCCTCTATCTGCATAACAAAAACTACTTACGCTACAATTTTTCGCAAGAAATAATTTTAGCCAATCCGGATGCCAGACATATCATTAGCGAAGGCGACGAGCCACTGGCAAGGCGAACTTGCGAAAGAAAGGCTTTGTGAATCTGGCCCCAGATTTTTATGGAATTGTCAAGGGCGACTACCTTTCAATACGCAGGTGTCTTCGCTATACCAACAAAATCGTTATTTCTTGTAGGCTGAAACATGAACTGTGCAGAGCATATGACGACGTACAAAAATCACATATCAATATTAAAGAGATAGGCAGTTATTAAAGGAGAGAGATAGTCTCGTCAATGCTAAGAACAAAGCATACAGTGCTGAAGATGGAAATCAGCACCACTGACTTTGTGTAAACTGCGTATTGCCTCACTCCCACAAAACACTTCGACTAAACCGAGTTCGCCGCACATTTTGCACACTGACCTCGAGTACAAAATGTTCATTTTCCCGGCAGGTAACCAGAAGATTGGCTGTTCAGTTTTGTTCAATTGTCTTCTTGTTTAGTGCGTATCTGCTCCTCCGTGTAAAAGGTGCCCACATGTTTAGCAAGTTAGGCGACAATGGTTAATTGTACTACTGTTTTTTCCCTAACCCCCAGGTGGATACATTGGCCGCGCTCTTTGTTCCGAAAAAGTCCGCGCCCAACATAACGCGCTCATCGGGAAACCCTCAACCAACCACAACAGCCGTACATATTGCACCGGCCCGTCCAGCAGCACACTCCAGTGCACACGGCGGCGTGTGCACGGCGCGTCTCTGTCGCATCGTGGGGCAGTGGATCCGGTCAAAGCTGGACTACACCGTAAACCCGTGCGAAGACTTCTTTAAGTTCGTCTGCCACACTTACAGGGGACGGGGCGAGTTCTCTGAGGTACGTGGCGCTTGGTTGTGTATACTTCAGTTTCGTTAACTTGCTTGATATTATTTTCAGGAAACGAGGAATGCGGAAATTGTGTAATGAAACATTTTTTTTTTCTCTAAGGTCGAACAGATAGGCGAACAGTGACTTTGCAGGTCGAGCCGGCAGTTAACGGAGAAAACAGTAACATTCATATTGGCTGCTAAAAAGAGCCGCATATAGTAGTACAAACAGTGACGTCGAGATGTGTAGAGAAAGTGATAATTTTGTTATGTTTCCTTTAGTGTCTCTTTGCGGCGATTATATCTACATTAAAAATCATAAAATAGGCCACAGTGAGCAGTACTGTGAACGCCACACCGCACAGTGTAGTAATTAATTGTCTTTATTATAAACGATGACTGATTTTTCATACTCACTCAATTTCCTACTCGGGTTGACATTGTCGAGACGCTTGAAAACAGCAAGAAGTAACGCCAGGTGCGGGAATTCCCTATACCTCCCTTGGGACGCTTGGTAGCATGCCGATGCAAAAGTCCCTTGCTAATTTGAAACTACCGCCACTCTTTGAACTCTGCCGCCGCCGCGCGACCTACTCGCCTCCTCCTCGCCCCTTGCGCCTCCCCTACGCGAAAACCGGTTTTCCACTTGTTTTTTTCTGCACTGTGATCAGTCTCTCTGCCGTTGCCCTTGGAAACGCGTGGATCTTGCGTTTTGCCGGTGTTTTGTAGCGTTAGCTACACTGGCCTAGCCAAGCCCGTTTCGCGCGGCACATCGAGCCGTGCTGCGCATGCGCAAGGATCAGTGATGTCACACGGCTTGCGCACCGGAGCCACCGGAGCCGGGACCTCTCGCGCACTCCGCCGCCGCCGCGCGCGACTCACCGCCACCGGTCTGCGCATTCCAGAGGAGTGACGTCGTAGCCGTGGTAGACGCACTGGCGCCGGCGCCCGCACGCTGTGGAGTCGCCGTCTGACACTGCGCTGGAGCCGCTGCGCTTCTGACTGGCGTTTGCCAGTGTGGTATAGCCACGGAGAAGGAGAGCGCAAATGCTGCTCAACAGCGCAGAAGAACGGAGAAGCTTGACTCATAAGAATAATCTTAAGAATAATCTTAAGAATAAGCTAAGAATAATCAGCTGAACCTTTGCTAACGCTACGTATAACCTGGCATAGCCGAGCTAAGCCACTGCAACTTTTTCTTTTCGTTGCCGCCATTTTTCCCCTTAGTTCGGCTGGCTCGGCGCAGCGAACATTGCACGCTGTGTTTCTGCGGTGTTGTGCTAGCGTTATACCGTGCTGTAGCGCATATAACTGAAGCAAGTAGCCTAAAGACGGTTATACAGTTTTCATGATACCACAGGGAAAGTGTGACGGCTTGCGAAACAAGCAGTGGCTCCAGAACACTGGCCGAAAGAACTTTGGTCCTACAAAAAACAGTGGTGTTTGCGAGAAGATGCATTTTTTATTACTTGTATTAAAGCATCCCCTAGTGCTGCATTTTTATAATTCTTAGGGCCTAGGGCCATCACCGTTTTTGCTACGATAATTTGTATGTTGCATAACAGATGGGGTTTTTCTCGGTTTGCTGAATATTCTGCTGGGACTCCGTCACCTCGCCCGTCGTCAACTGTTATTCAGTCACAAATGCAGCACTATAGGTTCTGCTTTCTGCTGCCAACATGCGGAGATACAGCCTCTGCATCGCATTTTTCGTGATTGTTAGGATCCGTTACCTGTTTTAGCTAAAAACAAAATTGCGGCTTGTAGAGGAGATTTCCTTCCAGCTTACTTCGACATGGGCGTCACTCACTTAGATACAATGAATGCAGACCCTGAAAAATTAATGGCAAGTATACACATGGTATTGCGAGTGATGAGCGTTAGCTAGTCCACATTGTGTTTTTTTTTCAGTTATTTAAATTCATTTTAAATAGGCTGCCGCGAGCGTATGGGTGGGTGACTATTATTATTTGGTTTTATTATTATTCGATCACGGATACAGACAGTGTGCAGGGGAGGTTCACATGATCGCGCACGATTGCTGTTGATATCGACTTCTAGGTGGAGGCTGGGAATCTTAAAAACCACCGAATGCTTAAAAACACCTTTCTGCGTTTTTGTTTTGTGGGGAAACTTTTTCCATCGTTGGAACAAGAGCTGATTAAGAATTTCGGTGTGAACTATCAAAATACGCTATCCAGAGCCATTTCGCTTGCCTAAAAATATATACTCCCTTCTTTGCTCATAAGTATGCCGAGTATTTATTTTAAGGCTTACTTGACACCGACGCCTCAAGAACATTCAGTATATCCTTTTCCTCATCTTCTATTATTGGGGTCTTTGAGTAGTTGCCAGCACCGCTTGATCCCACTGAAATTGCGAAAACGTCCAATTCAGTTTAGAGATCACAGTGCAAAAGCTACTTTCACATAGACAAACACATAGAGGGACGATGCACTCCCGACTAATTCATTATTGACCCTTTTCGCGGCAATCCCGTGGGCGCTGCCATGTTTGATCACGTGGTGACGCGTCCATTGCTTGCCTCAACTGCCTCCGTCGCCTCCTTGTTTACAATGGAAGTGTATGACGCCGGCGCGGCTTAGAAAACCTCTGTTTTCGGAGATATCGTAGACGGTGACTAGGTGGACGACAGGAAGCTTTGATCACAGCTTCAGAGAACATGCAAAAGCGCTTTCGGAGCTGATTAAGCTATGTCCAAATGGCGCAAGCAGCGTATATGGTGCTTGTTCTAAAAGCGGGGCTAAATATGTATTCCAAGCTATTCAAGCTTTCCGATTGTGAATTCAGTCAGGATTAGTGTGTTTTGCTCTTTGTCTTTATTCGGCAAATATTTTGAAGCAGTGGCTTGTCAGTTTGACTCAGTGAAGTTCCTCGGTGCGGCCACTTTATCATTATTTTCTGCCTAAGCGCTCGCGGGTGTGCTCAGTTCCGATAGATTTGTTCTTGCTGCGCACAAGGCTTGAAACGTAGCTATTTTGTACATTGTAATACCTTGTAGCAAATATATATTACAGCTAGTAACTTGCTTACTCTTGTGGACCGTCACGAAACATTCAGCTTCGACCAATCGTGCGCCATAGGTGTAGTTTGTCATTTATTGTGCGTATACAGTGCGCATATATTCAAGTGTGCGCCCATTCACTTATTCTTGATACGTCGGCGGTAGAGTGGGCGCAAGTTTTCCTGCCATTTGGGATAGATGTCATAGATAACGTGCGCGAAACTTACTATGACAGGACGCGGCGCTACTCCCTTTGTCATTGTTTAACGAGTGGTACTTACTCTTGCCGACGTTCTGGGGATGACGCCCTTTCTTTTGAAGGTTAGCGATACAAGGCTGGCGGATGAGCAAATTTCTGTATCCTCGAGGAAAGCCGTACATCACGAAGTGCTGGTAACACGTTCGGACAGTTTCAGCAGTGGTCAGCGAACTTGGCCACACAGATTCATTCTATTCTTTAACATGCCAGTCACTATTTTTGCAGCCAACTAATGCACACGTCTTCAATCCACATGATTCAATCTAGCATGATTGGAGCACAGTGTGTTAGCGAAAACTCAGTCACATTTCCGACAGCTGATCGCACAGAAGCAAGGTAGAAGCGGTAATGGTTTTGTATTCGTGCGCGGTCGCTGAGGAGAGGTATGGCGCGCCGCCGTGAGCGCCATCTCGTTTCTCTAAAACAAACTGCTCCGCGAAAAGGGTCAATAAGAAGGCAAGCTGGACATATCTGCGCTGCACATGCGCGCACAGACAAGTGGGAAAAAAACCATAGACAGAGGTATGTGCCACAAGCAATACTAGATCTGATGCACAAACTAAAGCATCTTATGAGGCAGAAAAAATTTCTGGAGTATAGAACTCGCCCAAAATCTCCTTTTAGATCAGCATGCCCCATTTATACGGCTTTAAGAAGAAACTAACCTGCTCATAAACGTTACCTTCAGCATTCTCGACGCTGGTATCACCATTTTCATAATTTTATGCACCTCTGGGGCGCGCAACTGGCCCAAAACCACGGGCATCCATCGAAAGCTGCGGCCTGTCAACGGGAGACAAGAATAATAAGCGTGCCGTGCGCAGCGCGCATAGGCGGCGCGCGAGGAGAATCGAGGCGGCAATCATAGAATTAGTAAACTAACTCTAGAGGAAAAGCTGGGCAAAGAAAATTGGAACCGCAAAGGCGCCGCCATGTTGCTACGACTTATTTCTGTAATGCTAAAAATATTCAAATTATTATGCAAAAACAAGCATTTACACTTGGACCATACGTGTGGACAACGAGTAAAGTCCGTTCCATATGTTTTTCAGAAAGATCGGATGGTTATATATCAAATATTGATGTAAAATTTACTGTGCGTGAAATTATGCATTTGTCGGCGCCGGAGCTAGATAGCGCTACCATACAGAGGAAGGCTTGGAATCTCGCTGATTGGGCGTCTCATCTGAATCAGATCTCGTCGTCTACGCCTGCATGCCGGCACACAGTTCGATGCATTGACGCTACGGGGAGCTTTGCCTCTAGAGTTTGTTATATTAACTCTAGGCAGGAAAGCGCCGTGGGGAGGCAAGCTGTCGCTACTTTCAAATTATAAATTGGCTTTAACCGATACGCGGCAGCAGTGCCGCTTTTAGCACTGGCAGCTGCCGGGTATCCTGCTCGAAAAAATTCACATGTAAAACAATGCTTCATGACGCCACTGAGGCGGTGAGATGTAGAGGGAGAGGGAGCGAAGCCGGGAGGAGGAGGTTTGCCGCGGGAGCCCTCCTCTCCCACTTCGCGTGCAAGCGGGATTTGTTCGTGCTCTCTCGCGCGGCGAAAATAGCACAAATCGCGGAGCCGAACCCACAGAAGGGAGCCGTGTTTACGAAGCGGTTCTTAGTTCTCATTTTCACAGCGGAGCTGTTTAAGCCGGCCGCAATGGGTCTGATTAGTCCAAAAATGTGGGCCGATCCTTGCGGCATGCCCAAAGAAACAATATGATAACAATAACAGGTCAGAAACACAACAACCAACTTTAATAACAGACAATTTTAGTATAGCGTACGCAACTAATAGCGTATGCTAAACAGCGCACGTTTATTACAGTTTTAGTTAGCCTGCGGGATCTTCTGATCTCAGAGGCCATATGCCATTGTCGCGCCTATCTCTCGACTTCACCGACAGGTGGCGCCGACATATCTCGAAGGTTTCCCTCGTTAGGCTTCGTGTCCTTCGAAACGAGAACTGATCTCGAAAACTCCACAAAGTTATCCATAATACACTGTTGCCGAATCGGCCTGAAACCACGGTGGAAGAAGATAGGTGATCCGACGGCGGCGCGAGGCGTGGCCACTTAGTGTGACTGAACGCACGCCGCTGCCGCAAGGGGCAGCACCTGTTCTGGCGGCCACTTTTTTGCTCGCTTTGCTGGCGCTTTTATGGCACGCGCGGCAGAGGTGCTTTAATTCGATGCATATATGCCGTTAGGCTGCTTAAAACGACTCTATTTGGTTGGAGGAACGTCCCTTTATATTTCTGCCGACATTCCGATTGACTCCGATGCGGCGAGCAGCGGCAAGCGCTGAGCGCCGTCTGCTCGAGCGGACGACGCGTCTCTCTCGTGTTGGAAATGACGGTATTTTGACAGTAAGTGGCATGAAACATTCTACCTGCTCAGGATTTGGCGTCTGAATAACGAAAATTTGCGCATGTTTAGATCATCATCATCATCATCATCAGCCTATATTTTATGTCCACTGCAGGACGAAGGCCTCTCACTGCGATTTCCAATTACTCCTGTCTTGCGCTAGCGTATTCCAACTTGCGCCTGCAAATTTCCTAACTTCATCATCCAATCTGGTTTTCTGCCAACCTCGACTGCGCTTCCCTTCTCTTGGTATGGGTTTAGGTATGGGTGTTTAAATGCTGACGGAGGTCGTAAATTATCCCCTCTTGTGCCGCTGCTGCAAGGCCTCCTGAACACGTGCTGCCCCTAGCGGCGGTGCTCACTTCCGGTCACACGAAGTGGCCACTCCCTCGCCCCAGCGCGGGCGCGCCGTCGGAGCACCTATGTTCTTACACCGTGCCTGAGACTAAGCGAAAGCCGTTTACGCAGTCATTTGCTACGAACGAAGCGAATTCTACAAAAGCCACGCCAAATTCAATTCGAAGCGGGCAGCGGGGACCGCCGCCATGCTTTATGTAAACTACGCAAACCACGCAAAGACGTTAACGCTAAATCTGAGAAACAGCGTGCGTACGCTATACGCTATCGGTCGGATAGCGTTCTGCGCATGCGCAGTGATGACCTGCTATTTTATAGCGTACGCAGTGGCATAGCGTACGCTAAACTAAAACTCTAATAAGAGAAGAGGAGCAATTAGAAACCGTGCTGCTCAGCTCGGACACGGATGTTCGAGCAAGACTAGTCCAAATGGCTGAACACGCCGCCGCGGCCTAGGGGCTACCGGCCACCGTCTAAAGGGGGAGGGGGGAGGCATCTCGTCACAACTCCCTACTCTAACCACGTTTTGGGCACAATAAAGCTATTTCTCTCTCTCTCTCTCTTGCTAAGTCTAGCTAAGCATAGTTGGGACTACTTAGGCTTAGTCCAGTCATCGATAGGCAATAGCCAATGAATAGCTCGTCGATAATCGATGAATAATCAATAAATTACGGAAAATGCTGGGGATGACTTGGTAGTGCTTAGCCTAGCCCAAGTGCGTGGCCAACTGATAGCCAATCAATAGTTAATCAACAATGGATCAATAATCAATAAATTGCGGGAAATGCTGGGGATGACTTGGTAGTGCTTAGCCTATAGAGCCCAAAAGCCAGGACTAGCTAGGTGCCCATCAGCTCTGCCGTCTCTTTAGCATTGCGCCTCCAGTGCACGCTACGCCAATTTTAGGCGCATTTCTGTCGTCGCCATCGCCGTGATGTTCCGCATAATGTCCAAGCACGATAATATTGTTGCCGCGCCGTATGCTGTATGTGCGAGTGAAAGCTTGCGAGGGTCAGCCGACGGTCGCGGCTCAAGCTGGCGCACGGGAGGAGTGACAGCGGGGTGGAAGCTCGTCGTCTTGCGTCGCGCGCAAGGCACGGGATAACGGAGGGGGGGGTTACTCCCGCGGCTGCGGCGTACGGCGCAGCCATGCGGGCGCCGTATCTTGAAAGCGATCTGCGATGTTGGCAAAGTGCGCGCCCGCGTGGGCCTCATCTTCACTGCGATCTGCGATGTCGACAATGTGCGCTGAGTGCCGGTAGCTTCGTATGCGCTGTGCTCTTGACGTTTAGTTCGCGTTGAAGCGAGAGGCAGCATGAAGGTCAATTCCCTCGTTGCTGCAGCCGCGCTTCCTCACTCCAGCGTTTTGAGTGCATATATTACAATAATTTATATATCAAACTGTCGTAAACTACCAATATTCACTGTTAAATGTTACATTTCGTCAGTTTATGAGAGTAGTCGCTTTGAAATTCCTAACGTGTGGTTAAGTGTAGGGCTATAGTTCAGCTAGTCCAAAAATAGAATGAGGGCTAGCATATAGTAAACAACTTCCTGGCACCATCACTCGTTAATTTTGTTCGTGTGTTGAGAAGTCGATCAACTAAAGCAGGCCAATTTCTCAGCCAGCTAAGACTCAACACAAGTAAAAGTTTTACGTTTTTGTTTTATTCACACATTTCATACTGGAAAAAGGCTGACCTCCACGCAGTGCGAAAGTGTCAGTCTGCAGAATCAATTTTCATTCACAACTGAAATTTGTACATAATAAGCGATCAGTAGATTCTAGAAGATCCAAACCAATGTGAAAATTATTAACCATCACGAGCTAGTCACAGGGAACTTTACTCTATCATTTCTCTTATGATGGCGCGCATATTTTGTTTCTTATAGAAGGTTGAGTACAATACATGCGTTTCACTGACAGTATTACAAGTAAAGTATTCGTGCATCAGAACGCCACAAAGAATTACATGCGTGCATCGTTTTGCCATCATTGCTCTTGAAATTTGATGAAACATCATGTTGTGTCTTTTTTCATTACTTTAGCGTTGGCTGTGCATGTCCACAAAGCAAAGAATGAAAGACTGTATAGCCCAACAAACTCGCCCTGAAGCCCTTCATTACAAGTATTTCACCGGCAACATATAGCTTGCCGTCATGACGAATGAGTCGAGCGGCACTGCTCTTATGCCCGTCCGCTAAGGCTTGAACAGAACTGGGGCGCGATGGGAGATTTCTTCGTTTCGCGTTCTGTTCAGTTGCTCCAACGTCACAAAGTGGCAGTAGGCAAAGTTTGTGACAACGGTAGGGAGAGAGCAGCCAATCGGCAAGCGGTCAACTCCCCGGGCGTTTGTCGTCCAGGGAATTCGCGTTTTTGCTGACGTCAAAATGACGACACGCTCCTGTTAATCATTTTGATTACGAGCACGTATTCTGTTAGGAGGAGAACGCGACGAGAGATGTGAAGTTCGAGCGGTTATCCGCTCGCTTCGAGACTGGCTTCGCATGGCACGTCTGGTGGATTGGATTGGATTGTATTCAAATGGTAGGCTGCAGCTGCGGAATGGTTCACCGCTTGCCGATTCGCTGCTCTCTCCCTCCCGTTCTCACAAATATTGCATACTGCCACTTTGTGACGTTGCAGCAACTGAACAGAACGTGTTTCGAACAAAGATCTCCGATCGCGCCCCTGGTTTACCCATACAAAATGAATACCCGCGCAAAAAATTGAGTGAAATACTTGTACTTACCTGTTGTCAGTTAGGAAACCTGAAAAGCTTAGAACTGGAAATCCCGGTGTTATAACACCACAAAGCCGCACAAGACATGTGATGGTAGATTTAGCCATCTTCGCCTAATTCTTGGTTGACCTGCTTTCCGGTGTCTTCCGTTTCTTGCACGTCTGATTAAGATTATCCTGTCTTATCTTTCCTATCTTCATACTTGGCACGACAACCGAAGCAGGTGACCAATCACGATCCGACTTGTGATATCGCTGAGCGAGTGGCAAGGGTGAGCGGAGGCAAACTCGACAGACGCACGAAGTCAACCGCATTTGTCTCATTTTACCTTTAACAAAAAAGAGAATTAAAAAATAAGTACACAGAAACACGCGTTGTTTGCCGTTCACTCAAGTTTCTTTATTTCTGTAAACTTGTGAATGACAAGAAATGCGAACATCCGCATTTACTTTACTTAGTTTCACCAGATCTTGGGATGCCTGGCAAACGCTAGCAGCGTGTATGTTCCTGGAAACCCAAACTTGCACTCCGCTTCCGGGGGTAGGTAACGCTCTGAAAGATAGCGGAGCAAATATAAGCGCAAAAAAAGGCGAACACCAAACCTCATCAGCTCACAGTTAAAAGCCAGAGCCACTACACAAATCACGTGTTCTGGTCATTTATCTTCGTATTTTCTTTGCAGCGAAAGCACTGCTGTGTTGTACGTCAACCTTTAAATGGTGATTTTTATGTGAGCACACATGAGCCCGGAGTGTCGACATGGGTACATTTTTAGCTCTCGTCGATATAATAGATATGCGTTGAATAGGTAGGTCTACTACCTTCATCGTTTTTTTAGATGCGAAGCAGCTTATGGCGGGGGCTTTGTCCGTCCCTCCCGCGGAGTCCCCCCCCCCCACAGCGCATGCGCGTCCCCTCCCCCTCTCTCTCCTACGCTCCCCCTTTCTCTCCTCAAGGAATTCTCTACTGTACGGAGCGGCGCCCGCGTGCCACACCCCCAAAGCGCATACACGTCCCCTCCCCCTCTCTCCTGTCCTACGCTCCCCCCCTTTCTCTCCTCTAGGAATCCGGAGCGGCGCGCACGACAGGTGGTGCGACAGCTGCATACTCCGCTGGGGGCGCCACGGTAGTTCCGCGGTATGAAAATGACGGAGCGCGCGCACCTCATTCTCTCTCCTGTGCAGCGCCGCGATGAGCTCCCGGGCCGCTGCCGCGAAACCATCTCCCGCTCAAGCTAACCATCTCCTCGCTGCTTCGAATCCACACATGATTCCCTTTAGCGGGAGATGGAGTAATTTTTTTTCTCTAGGTGGGAGTAGTTACGAAGAATGAAGTGCACGGAGCAATTCCGAACCAATTCGAGTGTTAGTGCAAGTGAGTCCAGTCGTGTCACATACAGAAAGACGTATTCAAGTTTGCAGTGAACATTCGTGTTATGCAGTAGGTACACTGGGGTTTTAAGGATGTCGGAGCTAGAAAAGATTGGCGGCGAACAAATCCAAGCGTCCGGTTTGCAATAATTGTAACAATTTGCACATGTGCATTCGGGGATAGGTTACTTTTATAGGAACACTGAAATAACTTATATTTGGAGGCATATGCTAATGTATTAAGAAGGCAATTGTATGCATTCGAGAGATTTTTTCTACTTTGTGCGATCCTTATGCTTATATTTGTTAACCTATGCGAATGAGGAACAATTAAGGAGGTAATTTTATGCGTTGTACGCATTGGAAGCGATTGCTTTTTCTTGTGTAATTCTTAATAGTGTACAATTATTTACGCTAAGTTTATGAGCCACGCGCTACACAACCAGACGAAGTTCATGGGATTACAATTAAAGTAATTCCAGCCAGTAGGGCTAGGTATATCTATCTATATGACGCCATCGTCAGCAAAAGCATTCATTTCAGACGTCAGGAAAATTGCTATATAATAAAGAAGGCGTCGCCGGACATCATGAATTTGAATTTTGAATTTGAATTTATTTGATCAAGAATATTAAAATGATAAATATGATTGATGAGCATCCGGATCGTTCGAATCAAGCTGATATGAATTCATGCATAAATAATAACGAATATATATAGGTACACAATCGCAATTTTAACTGTTTTTTGTGTCCGTTTATGAAGGTAGCAGACATATTGTATTGTAATTATATTTGAAGAAATATAGAGTTCTTTGTAATGGTGTTTCAGCTGAAGAAAAACGCATTTAGTTTCTTTTATTTGAACACGAAGACTGTTGCACAAAGTGTAACCAACACTAGAGAGCCGCCTTTGGCCATACACATTTTTACAACTGGCTGCAAGAAGTTGCTGGCTTCTTAACTTCGTGTTGAAAACGGGAAGACTTCAGCTATGAACTGTGAAGTGGACAATTGTTAGTTATACTATTACACACCATAATTGTAGTTTCATAGCTTTGTAAGCAGGTTAAGAGGCATGGATCGACATTTGCTAAAGAGTGGCTCGGTAGGGGCTGCATAATTTGAACTCGACAAAACAAAAACGAATTGCCCGCTTCTGCAGCCCTGCAAGAGGCCCTAAGAATTATACGTACGACCCCATGATTCCAAACACTATGATAACTGACTATATATTTTATAAAAGATGAAAATAGATCGTTCTCAAAGTCGGTACATCGAAAAATTGACTGGAGCGAAATAGATCGTTCTCAAAGACGGTACATCGAAAAATTGACTGTGGTGAAATAGATCGTTCTCAAAGTAGGTACATCGAAAACTGGCAACATTGAAATATCCCATAGGGAAACACTGCTGAGCTTTTTACATTACGACTGAATATACACTTGCCAGTTTAAATGATGATCTATTACAACACCTAGATAAATCATACTATTCACATGTTCAATTGGCTCTCCCTCTACCTGAAGCACACATGAGTAGAAGGCTGTAGCTTTTTAGTGAAGAATGAATTAACCTATACTTTGTCTTCTTTATGTTCAGTAGCAGCCCATTAGCGTGAGACCAATAGCTAATAAGCTTCATTTCTTCGTCAGGTATACGAAAAGCTTCAGTCGTGTACTCATGTGCGCAAATGACAGCAATGTTATCCGCGTACATAACAGGATTGAAGTTACGCAAAATCAATGACAGATCATTCACGTATGAGTAAAATAACATGGGTCCCAACACTGATCCTTGGAGGACTCCCATTGTGACTCAGAACAATCTGATTACACATCGCATCTTTTGTTGCATATTGGGGACATAAGCTTCTGACCAATTCTAGACAAACACTACGCAATCCGTAACGTTCTAGTTTCTCACTTAATATCCCTTGATGTAAGGCAGCAAAAGCTTTTTATTATCAATCAACAAACCTAATGCAATCATATAATTGTTTAGGTAGGTGTTTGCAATATCTGAGAAAGATAACATACCGATGACGGTTGACCTCTAATTGCTCCTGGAACCATGCTGGCTAGATGTTAGCACCGATTATAGTTAGGCAAAATTCAAGAGCCGTTTTACGATGAGTTTTTTCAAAAGCTGTAATTACGGGACTCAGAAGAGATGTTGGGCGGTAATGTTCAGGAAGGCATCGGTATCCATCTTCGTGTATAGGAACAGCTTTAGCAAACTTGAAGTGATCTGGGTATGTATCTGTTTCTGCGTAAAATGCATGATTAAAATTATTTCCAATCAAATACAAAGTACATATCTCTGCACATCGCTTTAAATAGAAACGAAAATACTTCCCAGAAGGGTTTGGGTGCGAGCAAGTTGATACGGATCCTTCATATTTAAAACAGCGGCAAAAACACGGACAAGAGAGAACACAGGAAGAGCGCTCGTCCTGTGTCCGTGTTTGTGTCTCTTGTCCGTGTTTTTTGGTGCTGTTTTAAATATGAAAAATACTTCATCACATCCGGTGCTGTGTTTGCATGACGTCGGGTTGACTACTGTGATGATCTCAGCTGCCGTGAATTCGACGTCACCAACGGCATTGATTCACCTATCAGGAAGAGTATCAAGCGAAACTTCACCGCATGTATACTTAAATCCTTGCCGATGCTTCAAACGTAATTATTAAAAATTGCCACTATATGCGTAGCACATATTGCATTGGTTAGGAGTTGATTTTATTAGTGATCTTATAATCTGCAAAGTAATTTCAGAGTGACTTGAATTTCTAACAATGAGTTGAGAACTTCCCTCTTATGAGCCCGCGTGATTTGCGTCACTTATTTCGGTCAATCCTGAACTTTTCTTCATATATAGATTACGTCTATTTTGCTTAATTTTTGGTCTTGTGCCTTGCGGATTCTTATGGCTTAACACCTGATCTTACTGGGCAGTGACGGGAGCTGTGGTTATTAGCAATTTCGGACTGAGGGCATTTACCGAGGAACTACAATATCCGTTTTACCACATTAGATTTGACATTACGTTTGCCGAGTTTCGAATTTCATTAATGTCTTAAATAACATGCGCATGTCGCAGCAACGTATTATCTTTTTGGATGCGAGCTCTACTTGTCTTCTAGTGCATTAGCCGATTCCACTGCTGCCACCCACTACTCGCATGGTGCACTTATCCTGCTGCTCATGCACGAGGACTTCCACGTGGTTGCCGATTGGCGCCACATTCATCGCTGTAGCGTTGACGTCTTGTACCGCTAACTAATGCCGCAAAAGAAGTCTGAAGTGACCACGTACCCCCAAACAGAGTAACCATTAAAAGAACGTTTTATTACGGGTAGCGCGTGCAATATACAGAACACGGCAAGAAAGCGGGGAAGGGAAAGATAGAATGTAAAGGAAGAAACTGATTACAACAGGTGTGCACCGAATTCATCGGCATGCGCAGTGCATGGCGATATAACAGTCTTCTCTTCTCTTATGGTGAGAACCTTTCAGGAGGACGTCTCGAATGGGCCGACCTTCGTTGTCCCATGGTTGTGGTCCTATCCGTTGTATCAGCACCAGCGGTCTTGTCGACGGCTCTGTCGCCTCCGGCTGAGAGGAGCGGCAGTACTTGCTCCGAGTCCTGCACCACAACACGCTGTTTCACTTGGTCCGAGTGTCGTCGCATGAGTTCGCCCTCCGGTCCCTCTGCGGTCACCATACGAGACCCGTTTGTGGTTTGAAGCCATGCTTGAGTCCATGGGTCTCCAAGACAACCGTAGTTTCGCGCCAATATTGGTTCGTCCTTCTAAAGAAATCATTGGCAAAGGGCTAAATGTCGCTCTGTTTCTGATGGCAACACGTTGTCTAATCGGGAGCGTAGCTCACGCACTATCAGCAGCATAGCCGGCATTATTCCGCCCGACAGCAGCGTTCGTCGGTAGCTGTGCAATATCCTGGTCCTGGTTTGCATTGGTCCTTGCCTGTTTTTCTGCAGACTTTGTTTTAGGGTATGCACCGCTCGTTCCGGCAAACCATTCGATTGAGGGTGATATGGTGCAGTGCGCACGCGCTTTATTCCGTTCATCGCTGTCAGAGTCTGAAATTCCTGGCCTGAAAACTGTGGCCCATTAACTGTAACGATTATGCGTGGCAATCGAAAGTGCTGAAGAGGGTGCGCAGGGCATCTACAGTCGTCCCAGCCGTGGATGTTCTCATAGGCACAGCTTCCATTCACTTACTGTGGGAATCGACCACAATGAATAAAAAAAAACATTGCCCGCCAATCCACCCTGTGAAGGTGGTTGGAAAGCGAATTTTACGCCACCCTCACGGTGACTGCGGCGCACTTGATATTTCACACACTACAACGTAACTTTAACCACGGCCTTTATTATTATTTACTTCACAACAATGTTCACTACTGCTTTATGATCGGTGTGATATACAGTACTAGACTACCCCATAGTGGGGTAGTCTAGAAAATGAACCGAAGCAGTTACTAGGCTGGAAGAGTTTCGAATGACGTCAACCCTCTTTAGAGCAGCTGCATAAGCTTTGCAACAGCTGCAATCTAATCTTACGGACCGCGCCGAGCCTGTTTGCGTTGTTTGCCTGCAGCCCTTATCATCCATCATGTTGGCTCATCACTTTGAAGCTTGTTTTTGTGGTTTTTCTTGCGAAAACGAGTGCTTAGTTGTACGCTGAATGCCTGAATTCAAGTAAGCTATACTGCTATACCTGCAACTGTTAGCGGTTCGTCGGGATCATTTTTTGCTTACAACGACGGACACGACAGAACCCTTGGCTGGTAGAGGTACAAAGCTTCGCTTTAAAAAACTAATTATGGGGCTCTACGTGTCAAAACCACGATCTGATTATGAGGCACGCCGTAGTGGGGGACTCCGGAAAATTTCGACCACCTGGGGTACTAAACGTGCACCTTAATCTAATTACACGGGTGTTTTCGCATTTCGCCGCCATCGAAATCCGGCCGCCGTGGCCAGGATTCAATTCCGTGACCTCGTGCTTAGCAGCCCAACATCATAGCCAAGCAACCACGGTGGGTACAATTAATAGCATACAGCGATCCACCGGATCCGCAAAATCGCAGACGAGACCACGGCGGCCTGGATTCCGGCCACGGAACCGGTACTTAGCGTGGAGGCATCGGTGCAGCTTGAACACATTAGCGGCACGTCTAACCGAACTGCTCAATCTCTTTATCAATGCCGGGATACCAAAGCAGCGAGCGCGCTAGTCTGTTCATCGCAGTGATTCCTTGAAGTGTCTCATGAATAAGCTGCAACACTGTGTTCCTGGCTGATTTAGGCAGGACGACTCGGTGACCCCAAAACACCAGGTCTTCTCTCACAGTTAGCTCTTGCTTCCGGGCTGCATACGGCTTCAGAGTTAGTTTCTTCGCGTCTAAATGCCGCGGCCAGCCTTCCTGCACCCACTTCTGCTTTCCAAACCGGCGGTGGGAAGTACGTACTCGCAGTCATCAGCGCCGTCTTTTTCTCCGGACACTTCCCTTGGAGACGCTGCCCGTGGTAGGTGGCTGAGTGAGTCCGCCGGAACATTCGCCTTGCAGTCGTTGAACTTGACGATGTAGGAGTAGGTGCTAAGCTGGTGGGCCCAGCGTTGTATCCAGGCGGTATCCATGGCTGGAACCAGCTTGTCTGGATTGAAAATGCTGGCTAATGACTTGTGATCAGTCAGAAGTGTGAATTTCCTGCCCAACAAATATGCCCGGAGTTTCGCCACTCCAAACACTAATGCCAGGGCTTTCTTTTCCAGCTGGGAATATTTCCGCTATACGTCTGTGGGTATGCGGGAGCGGTAGCCAATAGGTTGCATCATACCCTCGGCGTGGCTGTGTGATGGAATGGCTCCAATACCGACTGCTGAAGCGTCACATTCTAGTACCTCCGGATTGTCCGGATAGTAACAGGTAAAAAAGTCTGATTTATTTATCAGTGATTTGACCTCTTGGAACGCCTGATGCTGAGCAACGCCCCACTTCCACTCCGTCTTGGCGTGCAATAGGTCGTACAAAGGTGCAAGAATCGTGGCTGCCTGCAGTAGAAAATTTTGGGAATAGGTGACCAGATCGAAAAATGACCTTAACTCGGGCACTCCCGCGGGTGTGTCGATGTCACCTTCTACTTGCTTGGGAGCCGGAGAGTTGCGTACATGCGCTACTCTCGATGGAGCAGAGACGACTGGCAGCACAGCAAACGAGGATTTAATATGTACAAGGACGGTAAAAGCACAAAGCACACCAAACTAGAACCATAATTCATCAAAATGTTCACTCTAACTTAACGCAAAGCTGAGGCTAAATACAACACTACCGGCAAATATTCTGTTTCGGTTTCGGAGCCTAACTCCGCCTTAAAGTCTCTAGGTCAGTCCTAGCACTGACTCTTCAAAGTCTGGCCACCCTGGCCCCGGCCTAACTGCGTCGCAAAGCAGAAACGTGGGCTCTTATGGACCGTCGACTTGAAGTTCTTGTTGAATCCACGTCGGGCTCGTCCGAAGCGTTGAGGGTGCCGTAGGTGCCGACGCCTCGCGGTTCCGTCGACCTGGCCGAGTGCGTGGCTGGTGCCCCGGTAGCCGCCGCTGACGTGTCACTCGCCGGGTTAGGCCTCGCGAAGCGTTCTTCGCCTTACGTCGTTCGGCATGGCGACCAGGTAGCACGGTGATTATCAGTTGAACGGGCTTGGCCGAGGAAGAGGGATTCTCGAGAAGAAGACCGGAACCACCGTGAACAGCAGCTGACGGTCCCAGGAGCTTCGCCCGGACGTCTCCGAGGACTACAGCTACACCTGGGCCTTGCCAGCTTCACGAGCTTCGTGGCCGGGTCCTCCGCTCTCCCGTCGTCAGAACATGGCTGACGAGGCGACCTTCCAGCTCAAGAGCCACGTCGATAATACTGCTTCGACGCTTCTCCCTCGCGGATTACGCCGCGGTTCGCGTGCCTCGAGCGCTCGCGCCGTTTGGAACGCTCCGCGATCTTCGTCGTCTTCTTTTTCGTATACCGCCGACGTCCGACTCATGACAGTCGATGTCCAGAATAGCCTGCCGATTTTCCCTTTTGGCATGCACGCCCTTATCGTTGAATTTGTATCCCAAGAATCCACCTCATTCTCACGAAATCTGGACTTCTCCCGATTCAGCCGCACCCCGAACTTGCGGAATCTTCCAAGCACTCGGCGTAAGGTGGCGGCATCATTCTGCTTTTCTCATGATTATGTCGGCTAAATAGACCTGCACTCCGGGCAGTCGTGGCAAAAATGTTTCCATGCGTTGCTGAAAGAGCGTTGGCGAAGAGGCCACTCCGAACGGAACGTGGGTGAATAAAACAAATCTTTCTGTGTATTCACCGTCGTGAGCAGCTGCGATTTTTGGTCTAACGCAATTTGATTGCATCCGTACCGGAGATGGATAGTTGTAAAAACTGCGCCACCATTTAACGTCGCCATGATGTTCTCTATGCGCGGGAGAATATACTGGATCTTTTGGCAGGCTTGGTTGACAGTAGTTTTGAAAAGTCCGCATAAGCTAAATGTTACCGTTAGGCTTTACAACCGCCACCACGGATGCCTGCCCACTCCGAATGTGCGAACGGGGCAAGAATTCCATTTTCAACTAACCGATCAATTTCGGCCTCCACTTTAGAGCAGCCGTGCCTTACAGAACCGAGGAACAGCATCGTCACGCAATGGCAAACGGGCGGGCTGTCCCTTTATGAGCCCTAGCTCAGGTCGAAACACGTCGGAAAACTCTTCTAATAAGACCTCAATGCCACTGACAACTTCCCGAATGGCGGCACTCTCACCTTCCTGCGTTGCGCTGAGCACCGGCTCTCCAAGAAGGTCCAGCGCTGTCATGACGTCCCGGCAACACAGGTTCGGCCAGGAACACCCCAGCACATCTAATGTGGCTATCGTAGTCCTTCGAACCCAAGGAAACGTCAAGTTGTAACATCCACCACACCGGCAGTGGTCCAAGGAAGCATGACAACTTGCGCGGCGATTCTTGCAGTTTCGGCCAGGCATCTTGATATGCTGTACGTCGGTGGGCCAAGTGATGATAGAAACCGGGGGCCCTGTGTCCAGCTGCATCTCGACTGCTACTCCATTCCAAAGTAGAGTGCGCATTATTGGCGTTGCGGTGTGAATGTTTCCAACGAAATTATCTGCCTTTTCAACAAGGAAGAGAGATTTGATCCCGGATCGTTGCAGTTTCCTACTGACGGATGCAATTCATTAATTTGCTGTTGTGGCCACGTTAACGGCTCCTTCGTTTTTCTGCAGTATGTCGAGTGCGTCTTTTTGCAACAGCTCGTTCACCGGCGAGGCACGTGGTCACTTCAGTTAGGTAGGAAATTCACACTTCTGACTAATGGTTTGTGATCAGTCAGAAGTGGGAATTTTCTACCCAGCAAGTATGCCCGGAATTTCGCCCCTCCAGACACAAATGCTAGGGCTTCCTTTTCATCTGTGAATATTTCCACTCAGGGTCTGTGAGTATGCGGGAGAGGAAGCCAATGGGTTGAAAATCACGTCCTCGCCCGGTATTTTCCCTAGCCACTCCACTGACCGACCAATTCCCCGCATCAGGTCATATCACATATTCTTCCCAGCATTTCGTTGACAACATTCACTTGAGTTCCCTCTAGTGAACATTGTCTGTGAAAGCCTGGTGCATATTGTGGCTTTGCGAACAAAATGATGCTTTAGTGAGAACGGCACGAAGACGTACGCATTTCCTACTAGCGCAGGCTAAGTTTATACTCGGCGCTTGCTTCAGTTTAAGCGATGTATTTGTAATTGTCACGTATCAACAACCATAGCAAGAACTCGCTCGAGAGAACCAGCATTCAAACGGCAGGCTTTCAGCACTAGTAGTAGGCTCGCCCACGATACGACATACATTGTTTACGTACCCACGAAAAGCCGTCAGAGGTCATTCATGTTGTCTTGCTCTCTTTTCAGATTAAGGCGAGTGTTAAAATCTCCGCCATATCACTTCTCAAAGATTCCAGAATACCATCTTCCAATCAACTTTCCTGGCAAAAAGCAACTGGGATGTTTCAGGCATGCGTGTCCTTTCTCAAGTCGAACAGGACGGAGGTAAAGATAATCTTCTCTTAATAGCACGAGGAAAACGTCTTGTTAAGTGTCAACCTAATGCACGTTTTAAATGCAAATGAGCTTTTGCTGGAATGTCATTGGTTTTGTTTTTCTTGCTTTCTTTGTTTCCCCTGATTTGAAAAAAAAACGAAATATAAAATTGGGTGTAAGCCCGCACGACGAATAGTTAAAACGGGCATACAGCCAATTATAAAATAAATGAAGAAGGGTTGCGGCAGCAACCTAATAGTGATTTGAAGAAATAAGCCAAATAAAAAGAAAACATTCGGAGGTGAAACCTGCAGGGTGTCACTAGACAATGCAAGCAAAGGTACCCGTTAGATGGAATAGAAGGGAGAAGCAGAGCGAGGCATATGAAAAAAAAGCTTCTGGGGAATTAAAATTTAAAATATTCTGCACTAATACGCAGTTATCGCGCTGCTGCATAGTTACTGCAACATAAGAGAGAGAGAGCGATGTGCTCCGGCCTTGTGGTAGAGCGCCCGCCTTGGCTGCGGGAGGTTGTGGGTTCGAATGCCACAGCCGCCGGGCACCCACTGGTTCAAATGGACACAAGCGTACCCCGGCCTGGTGTTCGGCTTTCTCGGGGGCGATACGCTGGGGAAGGGAAGCTGCAGCCTAAATTCCCCTCGAAACTCTCGTGAGCACTAAAAAAAATGTGATGTTCGGGCTGCTCCCATTGCGACCATTTCCCATGTGTAGCCCCAAGCACCTATTGAGGTGGGAACACCTTCGGGTTGAGGACAAACACCCCTTCCCAAGCTTTGAGGTCCCACAACGGCCGAGCGCTAGACAGGGAGCGCGCTTGTGTACCTATTTTATCAGTAGGCACCGGGTGGCAGCACTTGCTTCGCACAGCCGTGGCGGATGCTCAACACGGGCATCTGTGCTAGCACAAGAGGCACCCAGAAACAACTCCTGAGGTCTCTATTGCGCCCTGTTTCGAGATATGTACCCCCACGAGAGCCGAGCATCAGGCCAGGCAACACCTCTACCCATTAGAAAAAAAAACTGGCGGGTTTGTGGCGCCACCGCGATTTGTACTCGGTACCTGCAGCATACGAGGCGGATGCTCTATCACTAGGCAAATTTCACTTTTCTTTCTTTATTGCCTATTTCATAACAACATATACAACGCACAGAAATTCTCCGCCTCGAATTCAAAACAGAAAAAGACAGTACAGTTCTAGGTGCAAGTGCACCTTGTCAGTAAATGTTCGTTTAAAACAGCTTAATGGTTGCAAGCTGTTCAAAGGTTGGTAACCACTCAGGTGATTCCCTGAGTATTTTATAGACTTCGCGAATAAACAAGATGTTTTCTATGAAATATTCACTCGCCCGTTTTGCGTGAACATCTTCATTTCGCACCGCCATTCGTGTTTTCCACACGCTGTGCATGCAGAATAACATCATAACATCACCATGTCACATGGCACGCCTTCTGTCTCTTCAAAAAGTAAAAACCGGATTCCAAAGGGTGTCAATGGGAATTCTTTCTTAATGGTCCTTTGTAGAATGTCCCAAAAAAGACTGAGTCCCAGCACTCCAGAAAAATGTGCTCAATTGTTTCCGGTTTCTTACAGATGTGGCAATTAACACTCCAGGGTACAAAGATCCCTTTCTCCTGCAGCCATGGCTTGACAGGAAGCGTGCTAGTGTGTAGCATGAAGAAAAAGGTTTTTATTGTTGCTCTCGCTGGCATTCCTTTAACACGATTCAACACGTTCTGCTCTCACCCCAGTGCATATATTGCACGGTATATTGGCACAGGACACATGATATTTAATAAATCCTTGTATAATCGCTTTCTTGCGACAGTACTAAGGCATTCCATAGAAAAGTGTGCTTTTACAAGACGGAAAGCACTTATTACTAGGCAAATTCACAGATGACATGCGGTAACATCTCATCGAAACAAAACTATAACGCACAAGTGAAAATGATGCGTTGTTGCGCGCACTCTTGCTGCGCCATATCAGCGCAGGAAAAATCTAGCGTGTAAATATAGTTTGAAAGTCAACGGTTAAACGGCTGTTCCACGCTTAACTGCCATGAACTTGAGCGCCTCTGGCTAACATTCGCCGGCGTAATGTTAAAAAGAAATACCCAAAGAAGTGGACAGCTAGTAGCGGTGCGGTAGCATAATAATTGGTTAAGCCGCACATGCATACTATGTCTTGCTTTCTTTACAAAGTTATTGCTCGGAATTTTGAGAGTGACAGCCCAAAAACAATTGTCATGAAACAAAACACCGACAGCGCATGCCTTTTATGCTAAATCTTTCAGGCTTAAATATTAAAGGTGCAAAGAATAAAAGAACGCCGGCCCTCGAAAGAGGCCGCGTTTCTACCAGAAAGCGCGCCTTCGTGCATAGCGTTCACCGTCAGCGTTTCCCGGTAAACGTTACGGTTACATAAGCTGCAGTTGCCGAGAAGTATTAGAAACAGTGAAGGATTTTTGAATGCTATCACGTTCCACTCATGAAGGCGAAGCTTAAGCGTCCTCTCAATTTTTGTTTCTGCAGATAAGCGTCCCTTTGCACTAATGTGTATATTTGCGCGTCTCTAACTTCAAGCTTATGCATCCGCGCTTACGTTTTCAGTCGCTTCTAGTTGCTGAAATATATTCACTGCATTACGCAATGCTAGAATTTCGAACGAGCAGCTATTTTTACAAGAACGATTATACTGTGTTTTACGATCACAGACCTAAATAGCCCGCACTTTGTAATTCCTGTCACTTCGTCTTCAATTTTATGCGTGGTTTTTGGGAAAACCCTAGCGCGACTCAGCGAAATATATTGTAACGGAGTGTTTTACCTCACGTTGTTTTGACTTGTGTCCATCGCAGACCGAAGATCTCGTGACGTGGATGATATCCCTAAACCTCGACTTGATGAACGAAACAAGATTGGCATCAGTCAACCCTGTTGAAATGATGCTGCGTGCCTCTCTTGACCTAGGAGTCCAAGCTGTCCTAGGTGTCGTTTTCTCCATGACGGAATTCCCTTACAACAAAAGATCCATAAAGGTGAGGTAACGAATTCCTATGCACTTTAGTTTCCACAACGAGGCCTCATAACAGTATGTGTGTGCGCTCGAGCAATGCTGTAGTAATATTCACAATGGATGTGGAATGAAGTCCTTGCAACATCGACTTTTTATAGCAAGGCCACGACCTAGTGCTTCCGCGCTTCTTCAAGACTGTAGTTATAGTGGGGATAACATACAAGGTTTGTACAAGCTACAGTTTGTATAACGAGGCCAGGACCCAGCGTGCATCCGTTTCATGCAGCTTAGTAATAGTGGTGATGAACGCGGAATAACCTCCTTACAACATGCAGTTTGCATAATGATGCTTCATCTCATTATGCGTGTGCGCTTTAGCGAGGCTACACCCTAAATAGAAAAACACCTTGCTGAGCGGTTTCTGCTTGCCCTCTAGCACAGCCCTATCTTTGGTGTTATTTACTACGCCTAAGATGTTACTTTCATTTATGTGAGTGTATTGTTTGTCATGCAACTACAGTATCAGAGTATGAGGCTTAGTCGCATATACTGGCAGTTTCTGCGGGCCACAAAGTTTACATTTAGCTCATGGAGTACCTGTGGTGAATTAAGGAGGCCTTTAAGACTGCTTTGGAACCTGATTTGCGGAACCGAGGTTCTTTAGTCTACACCCTTTCGAGCATTTTCACAGTGCTCAAAGGAACTATTTTAATACTCAGCGTTGCGTCTTTTCTAAATATTAATTTGAGAGTTTATGGAAGTAAGAGCATTTTATTTTACCACTCGGTTTTTGGTAATATATGGGAGTGAATATTGCAACTAAAATGAGCCCCTCCAAGGATTGTATGGGTTCATTCAGCCGTCAGCCGGTCAGCTGAAGGCTGACCGTGCTGCAGCCGCTTCCTCATGCTAAAAAACTGCTGCACGAAAATACAAGTAATCAGAACTGCCTCCGAGGCCTGCAGGCACTTTGAGAGCATTTTCTGTTTGCTAGAAGGAAAATTAAAGAGACAAACGGCCTGACAACCAAAAAAGATTTAAAATATATGCCACACGTAACAAAATAACAAAACGGTCCCTGGGCTTCTCCTGTTGTGCTTGTCAAAAAGAAAGATGGCACAATTCGCTCTTGCGTGGACTACCGGCGCCTCAATAAGATCACCAGCAAGCACGTTTATCCACTCCCCCGCATTGACGACGTGCTAGACTGCCTCCAAGGCGCCGAATTCTCATCATCTTTAGACTTACGATCCGGGTACTGGCAAGTGCCAGTGGCTGAGTCAGACCGTCCAAAAACGGCCTTCATCACACCCTACGGTTTATTTGAAGTCATCGTGATGCCATTTGGCCTGTGCACCGCGCCTGCGACATTTGAAAGAATGATGGACATCTTACGCGGACTCAAATGGCAGATATGCCTATGTTATCTGGACGACCTCGTTATCTTTTCACCGAACTTTCCTTCCCATTTACTTCGACTTGAACGCGTCCTCAAATGCGTCGCCGATGCTGGCCTCCAGCTTAAATTGAAGAAGTGTCGCTTCCCCGCCCTACAGCTGGTCATCCTCGGCTCATGTCGTGTCGAAAGAAGGTGTATTCTCTGATCCGGCGAAACTACAAGCTGTTGCCCAGTTTCCACGACCAAAGACCTTGAAAGACCTACGCAGCTTCATTGGGTTAGCGTCATACTTCCACTGTTTCGTCCGCAATTCCGACACCTTAATAGCCCCTTTAACGCAGCTTCTTTGTGGTGACCACAACCTTTCGACCTGGTCACCGGATTGCGATGCCGCATTCACGAAGTTGCGTCGTCTCTTGACGTCTCCCCCAATCCTGCGCCATTTCGACCCAAGCGCTTCAACAGAAATCCACACGGATGCCAGTGGCGTCGGCCTTGGTGCCGTTGTCGCTCAGAGAAAGGCTGGCTTCGATGAGTACGTCGTCTCCTTCGCCAGTCGTGCACTCACTAAACCTGAATCGAACTATTCTGTAACTGAGAAAGAATGCCTGGCTGTTATTTAGGTCATAACCAAATTCCGCCCGTATCTTTATGGCCGCCCATTTGACGTGATTACTGATCACCATTCGCTGTGCTGGTTGTCGTCCTTAAAACAACCATCCGGTCGTCTTTCTCAATGGGCGCTTCGACTGCAGGAGTACGACATTCGTGTGCTGTACCAGTTCTGGCCGAAAACACTCGGATGCGGATGCCTTGTCTCATTCGGCACTAACAGACGAAGTTACCTCCCCGAAGGCACCATTGTCCGAGTCTTCCATTGCTGCCACGGATATCGTTCTGGAGCAGAATAAAGACCCTTGGAATGTGTCAATGCTCAGTTTCTTGTCCACCCCATCGACAACCACTACCAATAGCGCCTTACGTCGCCAAGCACATCACTTCTCCATTCGCGACGGGCTCTTGTACCGTCATAACTACCTCCCGGACGGCCGCAAATGGTTGCTTGTCATCCCTCGGCATCTACGTTCGGATATTTGTGCAGCGTTCCACGACGATCCCCAGTGCGCACATGCAGGTGTACTTAAGACATACGCGCGTCTACGCCTTCGTTACTACTGGCGAGGAATGTATCGATTCATCCGCCATTATGTCCGCTCCTGTCTCGCTTGTCAACGCCGCAAAGATTCCCCTCGTCGTTCAACCACTCCATTGCAGACTTTGCCTTGCCCAGCATGTGCTTTTGATCGAGTAGGCATCGACACTTATGGACCTCTGTCAACCACATCAGACGGCAACCGCTAGGTAATCATGGCCATCGACCATGTTACACGCTATGCGGAAACTTCCCCTTTGTCCAGCGCTTCTGCAAGTGACGTCGCCTGGTTTCTCCTGCGCCACATCACCCTTCGCCACGGCGCTCCCAGGGAATTACTCAGTGGCAGAGGCCGCGTCTTCCTCTCAGATGTCATCGAGGGTCTCCTCAAAGAATGCCACATCATTCATCGCAGCACTACTGCATGCCATCCGCAGACTAATGGCATGACCAAGCGCTTTAATCGAACTCTTGGTGGCATGCTGGCCATGTACGTTGCATCCGACCAAACCAAATGGGACCATGTTCTACTATTTCTGACCTACGCTTATAATACCACCACGAAGACTACCACGGGATTTTTTTCCCTTCTCCTGTACGGACGCGAATCTTTTTCCACAATGGACACTATCCTTCCATACCGCCCTGACAACACAGAAACCACTACCTTGTTTGAAGCTGCTGCACATGCAGAAGAGTGTCGCAAGCTATGCCGTGTATTTACGTCAGAAGACCAGCAATGCCAGAAGCTCCACCTAGAAACTTCCCATGCTCCTGCATTCTATGCTCCTGGCTCGCAAGTGTGGCTTTGGGTTCCAGCGCCTACCCCTGGACTGTCACCGAGACTCGCGTCGAAGTATCAGGGACCATACCGCATGATCAATCAAACGTCTCCAGTCAACTATATCGTGGAGCCCCTAGAGCTATCTTTGGATCATCGCCGTCGAGGACGCGACATTGTGCATGTCCAGCGTCTCAAGCAATACTATGATCCAGCCTGTGTTGTCCTACCCCTAGGTCGCCGGGACGGCTTCCTTTTCCACAGGGGAGATAACTGTACTGTGACATAAGGAGCAGTGGGGATGTGGCTATGGGAGAGACAACGACGACGAGAGAGAGAAACCTTGCTTCGGTGCTCGATCGGCTGTGCCACCTCTCGCTGCTTTATCGTTCTAGTCACGAACGCTGACTTCCCCAAGTGCTTCGTGACAATCAAAAGAAAAACAAAAGCAAAGTGTTATTTATGAATACTGATGATCAGTCTGCCTATTGCTTCGTCTATTGCCTTGTCCGCAGGTGTAGCAATATTCTAGATAAGTCTGTTGCTTGACAAAACGTTTTTCTCCAGACGCCCCTCGAGGCAGTGTCTGTGCGAGCGATTCTCTTTCACAAATTAATAACAATCTATTGCATTTACATACCGCCGTCTTGCCAACTTAGAAAAACAGAATTCTACGAGCTGACTGGCGAGCTCTCGGAACCATTTATTATCGCTGGCGATTTCAATGCTCACAGCACTTTGTGGGGAGACTCCCGATGTGGTGCCAGGGGTCGGCATATAGAAAACGTTCTGGTAACCTCTGGTGCGTCTCTTTTTAATAAAACAGAGCCCACCTCTTTCACTCTCCACCACGATTCATTTTCTTCCATAGATTTAGCAATCGGCACTGCGACCACCCGTCCCTATATAGAATGGAATGTCCTCAAGAATTTGGCACTACAACTAGCCCTGAGTTGTGCTATCCCTGACGCACCATGAACAGCACCAAATAAAGCTTCAATTAATTCGCTGTTCTCTTGTAGCTGTGTATTAGGCCTGCGGACAAATGTGTTGTATGAGGCTGCTTCAAAAATTTACGATAAAATTTTTCGCCGTGGGAGTAAAATCCAAGTATTACGAATCTCTTTTTTTTGTATTCATGCACAGATGGAGTACAGCAAAGAACAACATTTGTGGCTAGCCGCGAAGCGCGCAAAATCGACGTTTGAAAATCTCGACGAATACGCACAGCTCCTCTCGATGTACCGTGCCAGCCCACCCGAGGACAACCTGCTTGACGCCAAAATATATGGATACGAAATAGAACGTGAGATACCTTTATCTGGTGTTTTTTTTTAATACAAGTTTCACTATAGCGCCAAAGGTGTGGCTTCTGCTTGGAGAAATATTTCACGCGTTCCTCTGTAGAAGCGAACATCGCTTTTGTGTTGTGACTTAGTCTGTGCTATTTATTCTTTGATTCATTTTCCTGCGACCTTCCCGACAAAATATGAAAGACCTATATCCTGAATCCCAAATATTTTTACTAGTAAAATACAGGCAGCATCGCAGTGGAGTAACAATACCCATTTCTCAACCAGCCAAAGACAAACCAAAGGCCCTGCAACTTGATGTGTCTTTTAAATATGGCTTTCAGCAGCTTAAGCCACGCAGAGAGCACGCCAGTCGCGCCTTTGCTGCGTCAGCGATCACTTCTGCCTAGGTATGCGTGACCGGAGCTGACCAAACATCTCGTCAGTTTTTCCGTCGAAGCGTACACGTGTACTAAAGAAGCGTCACTGGTGATTCTTCGACACTATTAACACAGAAATTTACATCTCTGTGCATATCTTTGACCAGGAAATATTTGATGACGTGAGTCGCTTTCATAATATCATTCCTTCAGATATACAGGAACGTTATACCTTCGTACATTCAAATAGCCCAGAACTCGAATTAACCTTAGCCATTGTAACAATCGGCTACCACAAGGATATACTAGGTGCATGTTAGCGCTTTTACTATTTATCTTCAACATTTGTCAATGAACTGCATGACGCAATACAGTTTGCACACTATTTTCTTCATTCCCTTTGTTTCCGCTATGATACTTTATCTTTTCTAGTAAAATATTATGGAACGCAAATCCGCCTTGCTTATTGCCGTTTTCGTAAGTCTAGTGATTCCCACCAATGAGGTTCAGTTTTCTGGTTGAGTGACTTATTGACGCAACCGGCCAGGATATTGTGTCTCTATCGTTCTCGGTCTCATTGTGACCACTAGACTGGTCTTCGATTTCGATATCACCGTATTCACCAGCAGTCAGTCATTACTCATTTATCTCCTTTTTCTTCAGTGCTCGCTGCTATAAACCGGCCAAAAGAACAAGAACAATACGCGAATACACGACACATAACTTAGTCCTAGATAAAACCGAACTAGTTCCACTTTAAGATATTTTCATAGCGCATTAAGGACCGAATTCTCTTTTCGGTGTTTTGTCGCAAAAATGTCATTTTGTATCGTATCTGCGTCTAAATGAGCCCCATAAAAGTGCTCATTGTGAACGTGCTCTTAATTTACAAAATATGGCCCGTGACCATATGGTCACGCTGGGCGCCTACGCTACAGCAAAAAACACAAAATGACAAAACTTAATCCAATCCTTGATGCATCACCACGAATATAATTAGGGATTTGTGGGCCACTTATTTAGTATGACAGGGTTTGGAGCTTGGGATGCACATGACAATGTCACATTTAGTGCCCTGTGTTTCTAAATAAAGTGTTTCTTAACTGAATTTGTAGTACCTGAAAGGTGTACACATGATGTTATCCTGGGAATTGACTTTTTGAAAGCAGATGGGGCATTTGTTGATTGCGGCACCGGTGAGCTTTCTGTCAGCAGCGTCTTTGTCCCAGGAATTGATGATGAACGACCGCGTCAACAAAAGACATTTGTTGTTGCTAATGAGGTCACGCTGCATCTATGGTGGCTAGCCTCCTTTTCTGCCATTGCTTTTGCTAATACCGGTTGTTCATTTGTGTGTTCTTTCCTTTTACGTTGGCTTTCTCAATTATCAATGTTTGTCTCAAACAAGCCACTTGTCCACGTCTGTCTTTAATCTGCCGAAGTTCGTGACAATTGGCGAGCCTGCCAGGATTTCCTGCACTGTAAAAGGTTTTGGTAGTCTAGAGATGGATTGGGACAGCATACTAGCTACTGTTCGCGAGAAAAAGCTTAGCAAGGAGCAGGGCCTAAACTAATTGAGGATGAAAGGAACCGTGTCCACGCCGTTCGATTTTTAGAACGTGCTGCACTTGTGAAAGCGTATCAGAAAAAAAAACAGTTCCAAGAGAAGGAGATGAAGATGCCACAAGCAGTCAAAATGATACGTAGTGTTCATAGCATACCTGAAGGGAAGCCTCGCACAGGTGACCTGTTACATCAGAATAGTTGCCACTGCAAGGCTATGGATGACCGCACCACCGAACCCTATACTAGAGAGCAAAATGAAGAACACCCGAATGATGAGTCTATTTTAAATAGTGTAGTGTACGTACTGAAAGGTCGTGCTCATGAAGGCAAACAATCCTCAGAAATTACGATCCAAAAGGACACTGCAGAGAGAGGGACTAGAGCATCGCTACACACGGTGTGTGTTGAGAGCAGAGCAACTGAACATGTCATGCAGGAAGGGACAGTACCGGACCGCGGCATTGTATATAAACAGATGGTGATTTTCGACTGCAGTAACCTCTGTGAACACAAGCTAGTGACCAGCAAGGAAGACGTTTCTAATCCACACGACCACGGGTGCACACGTTTTACGAGTGACGAGAAAGAAGTATGCATTAAGCAGGCGATGACAGCAGACAGAGACATAGAGCGTGTAGAGAAAACCGAGAAAGAGAAAAGAAACAAGCGAAAGAGAAGGAACAGATCGAAGAAATGCTTCGAGAAAAAGAAAAAAGAAAAACAATGCCCAAGAGGAAGAACCGAAGAAAGCGCCGATGGGCGACGCTTTATGGCGTTCTTTGCAAAGCCATTATGAAAGGGGGATTTAAATCATAGAACATCCGAATATGAAGATTACGAAGAACGTCACAAAGATCCAGAGGAAGTGCTGCTAGTATTTAACTGCACATCCCAAGCATGTCCCCATAACACGAAAAAATTTTGAAGAGTCCCTTTTTGAAGTTCGGCTTCAATGTCAAAGCCAGCAGCTGCACTAATCGCTCAAGAAGGCGTGCATCCCGAAAGTACAGATGCAAGATGAAGAGTCTGCCGAGAGCGAGATGGCGTACGAACAAGCATGAGTTCAGGAAGCTTTGTACATCAATTAAAAAAGTCGCAGTTTCGGACGAAAGGCGAAGCATTGATTGCGATAGAAAATTAGTAGACAGCTATACGAAGCAAGGATAGTAGTTTTATCGGCCGCATAAAGATGAAAATATTCGCTTACTAACTAAATAAACAAGCAAGGTGTCACGCGCGCACAGGTAAACATGAACACATCTCACTTGATGACCGCGGAAACTGTTTAAAATGATGGAATCAGAAAGTACGCCTGCTGCAGCGGGCAAATTGACCTTCGCGTTGTATCGCGTGCCGCTTCAACGCGAACTAAATGTCGAAAGCACAGCGCATACGAAGCTACCGGCACTCGGCGCATACACTTTTGCACTTTGCCCCCATCGCAGATCGCTTGGAAGATGAGGTCCCCGCGGCGCACAGTTCAGCCACATAGCAGATCGCTTTCAAGATACGGTGCTCGCGCGGAAGCTCCGTCAGTAGCAGCCGCAAAAGTAAAACGCCCCCCCCCCCCCCCCCCCCCACACACACACACACACCCACCCACCGTCTATGGCGCCTCCTACCCGCGCCCCGCGAGCGAACGAAGAGTGCGCGCTTCCGACCACCTTCCTCTCTCGCTTGCGCGAGATTCAGCTGCAGTTGCCGGCTCACCCTCGCATGCTTTCACTCGCCCACACAACGCACGTCGCGTGGTGACGATTTTATTGCTGTTGGGCTTTATACGGAACATCACTACGACGGCGACGGCAAAAATGCGCTTGGAGTGTCCATATAATTGCTATCGCAATAAAAGGAAGCGAAACTTCAACTCCCCAGATGAATTTCAAAGCCAGGCAGGAACCGTGCAGGTGCAGGAAAGAGAAGAAATAAGAAAGGACGTAGGCACCATGGGAAGTCTCGACAGCGATGCAAGAGAAAGGCACTAGGACAACAGTGAGAGGATCAAATGAATTTCCAATAATGAGAGGACATGGGTTATTATGAGGTGCGGATGGATTGATAAATTCATCGGAAACATTATTGCTGTTTAAGACGCACTGTAGGTTATGTATATAAAATTAGAGTGTAACTTGCATTTGGGTGCGGATGTTGGTTAGCAGAAGATTTGTGCAGTGGAACTTAGAAAAAATGGTTGCATAAAATTTAAGAAAGTTGTTGCCATAGCATGTATAAATATCAAAAATAGAACAGTGTTCTTAGATGCAATCATATGACGACTGCATTGTGGTAAATGAAATCATAAGAACGTATTTGAGGTAATGCTATGTGAACCTGCATATTTTTTTCCATAAGATAGTTATATGGCGATAACCACGGAAAGTATTTTGCTCTGTTGTAGGTTATGTAGTAGCGTAGTGGTTTAGTAGAGTCATGTGAAGGCTGATCGCTAACTGTGAGCATCGTTGTAGGCGCGGTGGTTAGTAATGTAGTATGCTGAGAAATGTTTGATAAGTTGTTGAAATGTTGGTGTTAAGCAGTGGACTGCTACGTGCTACATGAACAAGTGGTATAGCAGTGTTGTTGTATAGGAGTGCTCGACAGTGACAGTGACGTTTTCGTGTTGAATACTAAACTTTGGTGTGTGCAGTGAAATTAATACATGAAGTTAAGCGAGGTGTGGTAAGTTTACATATTGATGCAAACGACGAAAATGGTGAACGACATGGCATGCTAGTGGTGGACCGAGATATGAAGATGGCAGACACATCAATACAAGGCGGAAGATTAAATCACTTTTTCACATGGAAAAACTCTTGAAGGTGGGCATATGTTGTGAACTAAAAAAGAAAGGGAGAAGAAGAAAAAGCAGAAGATAAGAAGAGGACAAGAAAGCACGAGGAGGCTATGGAAGAAACAGATAAATAAAGAAGTGAGAAAATAAGTGTTTTCCGACTAAAGCGAATGCAATATATGAAAGAAGAACCGCAAAAGTTCACGCGCAGCTACGTGGCCAAGGCTGAAAAGGGACACATAGCAGAAGAGAGCGGCCCAGCTACGCTCTGAGACGACGAGGGGGAGAAGGAGCTCGAGGTTGGACCAGACGGGACGGGTGGGTCACGGTGACGCCGGCAACCGAGTGGAAGCTGTTCTTCAGCAGCCGTGGCTATTACCCGCGCGCTTAGCGGTTGCCCCACCGGAGACCGCAGCTTCCGGCTGACGGCGCCGTTTCCCAGATTCCCTGCGGCTACGATCTCAAGGCTAGCGGAGTCGACCGGTCGTCCCAGGCGCATCGGTCACTCTACTGCCCTGACCGCCCGACCAGGTCAACCGTGGACCGAACGTCCGACAGAGCGATTTCGGATTCACGACAGATCAGCGGGCTCAACGACGTGTTATCGGAAGCAGCGACGCCGAGGTGGCATGGCCACGTCATTGGAGTCAATGTCAATATCTTGGACTTAAGAATCCGTGATATCTGAAAATTTTGCGGAATGTGTAGAATTAGCTCGTGCTGTACATGGTTTCTTTTGTGTTCTTTACTTTTACGTTTGCTTTCTCAATTATAAATGTTTGTCTTAAACAAGCAATTTGTCCCTGTCTGTCTTTAGTCTGCCGAAGTTCGTGACCCTCACCGATTTATGTCAAAAGAGGGACATGTTTGTGCGTAGTAGCGTTGTGTTGTACGGGCATGGCAGATTGTTCTGCCATGCCCGTACTACTTCCGAAAAACACGAAGCTCGCTGTTTTCGATAGCGACACGTGTAGTTCCGCTACGGTCGTCAGCGACGAGACCAATTACCCGAATTAACAACCTATCTGCCCCCTTGAACCAAACATTCAGAGCATCGTAATAAAGTCGGCCTTCACATGAACGTGAACCCTTGGTTTAATTACTATTCCGACATTGTTCCGCGTTTGACTTCGTCCGAGGTGAAAATCGCACCACTTTTCCATCTTCGCGCACTTGGCATTTGACTGACACCGGCTCAGCTCGCCTTATCCGGCAGAAGCCTTATCGAGTGTCTTCATAAGAACGAAAGATTACAGCTGAGCAAGTGCAAGAGATATTAGAGAAACAGGTCATCCAAGAGAGCTCAAGCCAGTGGGCAGCGCCAGTTATCCTGCTGAAGAAAAAAGATGTCTCTCGGAGGTTTCGCATTGATTACAGGCGGCTAAACACGGTCACAAAGAAAGATGTGTACCCGCTCCCATGAATTGATGGCGTAATAGACTGCCTGGTATCTGCCTCCTACTTATCGTCGCTCGATTTAAGACCAGGTTATTGACAGTTACCTATAGATCTTGCCGACAGAGAGAAGACCACATTTGTGAGACCGGGTGGTTTATTCGAATTTAACGTTACGCCGTTCGGGCGTTGTAACGGGCTCGTCACTTTTGAGAGATTCATGTACACAATTCTTCCCGGACTAAAGAGGGAGAAATCTGTGTGTTACCTGGATTTTTCAGCCGTACGTTTGAATGGCACAACACCCGCCTTAGCCTGGTTTTGGATTTCGTGGAGAAAGCTGGCTTGATACTCCAATCCGGCGAGTGCCGGTTTGGTGCTCACCAGACATTAGTTCTTGGCTACCTCGTGACCAAGGATGGAGTCCGACCTGGCCCATTGAATACTGAAGCAGTCAGTGCCTTCGAAGTGAGAAATTCTTCAAGTGACATGCTACGTGCCATGCATAATGACCAGACATCCGGTCATATGCATTCGCCCGCGCACTTCAGCGTCTGCAGGAGCACTTTGAGTGGCTACAGATGCGTCGCACAACAAATCAATACATGGTTAGCTGCGATCAATGCCAACGCCATGAGCAACCTTAAAGCGCTACATCATGCCATCTCCACCCACTGATTCCTTCGCACATCCCTTCGAACAGATCCGTATGGATATCCTGGGCACCTTTCGGCGGTCATCAAACACAAACCGTTGGGCCATCGTCTGCGTTTGCCATCTTACTCGGTACGCAGAAACAGAAGCCATACCTTCATCCACCCCTGCTTGCGTCACAGCTTTCCTGTTGCATTTCGCTGTTGTACGCCATGGCCTACCTAGCGTCATCATAAGTGACCACGGTAGGCAGTTCATCGCCGACGCTGTAAAAGAGCTGCTCCGTCTGTGTGGTGTACATTTCCGACACTCAACGCCGTATTATATATAATTAACGGTCTTGTTGAACGGAAGAATCGAAGGTGACAAGCACGCTGGACATGTACGTATCCTCTGGCTACAAGAAAAGGGATGACGTTTTGCCAATCATCATGTATGCGTATAACAAGTAAAGCATGAAACAACTGACACAGCCCTTTCTGCCTTCTTTATGCCTGATCACCACGGGCCTTCCTTGACACCATCCTATTGTATTCTTTACGTACCGAAGGTTCCATCGTCACGGCCATTTGCCCTGCCGGAAAATCCCGATGCATAGCACGTCTTCGCAAGATGGTATCGCAAGACAGCTCAAAGCCGCGTACCACAGCACTCATCTATAGGTTTCTTCTGAAAAAGTCGTTTTAGTGTGCCTCTAGACCCCATAGCGCAGGTGCCGTTTGTGCCGCAGTTTTATGTCGTACTATGTTGGCCCGTTCGCCGTTTTAGACCATTTGAGTGACATAACTTACGTGGTCGCACACCTCTTGTGTACAGATCGGTGGTCTAGCACAAACCAACTTGCACATATGGCACGTTTTAAGTGCTATTATCCCGTTACTAAACAATTAAAAGATTTATTATAGCGTAAAACGCTTGCGTTATCGTTAACTTACAACGCTACACCAACACTCAGAAAGGTTGCACTACGCGGCACAAACTAGTCTTTTAGAATAGCGGAACAGAACGCTAACGCAACATATGCGGCACCATCTAGATGCAAAAACACAACGCAATCGCAAGCCAAATTCATTGGAAATGCGAGGTAATCTAATGCCAAATCCGAAAGTGTGTCACTAAGCCAAGCGAATGAGCGAAATACAGGCTTTAGCGCCACCTCGACAGCTAACATAAGCAAATTCTATCACTAAGCCTACTGCTCCTCTAATGGAGAACGTATCTCGAAAACAACGCCCATTTGTGACCAGTCCGCCGCTGTCGAAGCATCATCGCACAAATCTAAACCAAATACGAACATTAGTGGGGAAATATTTACCCTAAAAAGGCCCGGCCGATGGCTCGATATATCTGAAGTAGGCGGCACGAAGTGACGCCATGTTGCCCTGCATAGGGCTCCCCTTGTGTGCGTTAGCATTGAACGCTAAATCCTGAAATCAGCGTACGCATATAAGAGCTCCAGCACCATTTATATACAGCGCATGCGCATTGTGGTACACGCAGCCCTGACGCTAAATCTTTGTGGTTGCTGCTATACTCTACACTAAAGATGTCAAATGACGCTCCCAGCCGCCTTCGTCTGCGAAACGGGGATTATAAAGTGGCAAGAAAAATAGGTTGAAGGAGAAGAAAACGACGACTGTCCATGTGGCAAGCAGCAGCATTTTAACGGCTATCTTCCAGATTGATCATCTCTGCGAGCCTTCATTAGTAAATAAACACGCAATCATCCGTAACAATACAAATGTTTAAAGTTATGCGAAGAAGCACCTCGTTCTGTGGAGGGTTGTGAAATTGAAGACCTTCGTAAGACGGTTTGCTCAACGTTTACAAAGATGGGAGTATCGCTCTTCTTGAAATTAATGCACGGCGGAAGCTTTTATAATTATTGAATGCATATTCCTGTGCCTCCTTTTAACATGAATAAATCTCGCCAGCGGTGTCTGTGTCAGCAAACGTTTCGTGCCTGGCGACACCACGGACCCGAGCACAAGGAGGTCGGGCCCTCCCGCGTGTATTGGTGCGCGGCTGAGCCATGTCCGGTAACAAAAATCCCGCCTGGGGGTTGAGCCATAGCCGGGTCATTGGACCTTTATGGCCCCGTGACGGAGGCACCAAACCTCCTTGGCCTCCGCTATACGTAGACGGCAGCCCCAGTTGACCCACCCGGGCAAAATCCTAAGTTGCCTTTTCCTGTCTGTCCCTCCAACCTTCGTATTTATCTTTCACTTTCAGTGTTTGCTGCCTTCTTTTCACTTTTTACTTCCTGTCTTCCCGGCATCAAGGCTTAGCCTTGTGTGGAACAACCTACATTGGCTGTGCATATTTGATTATAGCGGAAACGTGCAGTTGGCATCTGCAGGACTTGTTATCTACAAGTCTTGCGGCGTCCCCTTGTTGGGCTTCACGGTGCAGATCTATAAATGCATTTATGGATATTTTTTCCGCAAGCTCCCTTATCGCCTTCGAAAACGAAGGCGAACCGACGATGTCTTAAAATGTTTTGGCAACCTAGCGCAAAACTCCCGCGGTTTCATGTCATTCATTGTGATAAACCAGAAAACACGATGAGAATGACCTGACCTTTCCTCATTTCATATTGTTTGACCGAAGGGACAATACCCCAGCACCGCACGGTGGACACCACATGTGGTGTTGTTTCTGATGATGGCCTGATTGAACTGACAGAAACTGATGTAGTGAAAAACTGGAGCGAGGAAATTGTAATAAGGCGCGACGGCAAAGAAATCAAGACCAAGAATCTGATACTTACCTTTGGGTCATGTGTGCTTCCTGAGAGTATTGAGGCACGGTGCGTGAAGATCCGGGTCAGACTATGTGTCCCAAGCCCTCTGTGATGCATCAAATACCAGCGGTTTTGCCGCAGTTGACATAACTGCTGAGGCCTCCAAAATTCTTCAAAATGCAGTGCTCATGAGCACTCTTCTGAATCCTGTGTACATCCTTCCACTCTAAACTTTAATGGGGTACACGCCGCATACTCGCGGTCCTGCCAATCTTACAAAAAGGAAAAAAAGAAATAGTGATATTTAAAGTGAAGAAAAAATAGGCAGTCACTTTAGCATCGCTAAAGAGGATGAAGGTAAAAGCCTGGGCGCTCACGAAACATTCATTACATGACTTGATATTTTCATTCTAATGCGTTGTTACTTCCTATTCCTTGTTTTTTCTCACCAAAGATTGTGCGTTAGAGTGCATTCAATAACTCTACCTTAATTAACTGTGCCTTCATTAACTTGGCCCTTCAACAGCATCGGTCGCGGGTTTGACTCCCATCAAAGTTCGTGGGCTTGCGTGCGACAAAATCATGTAGGCATTCATTGCAGCTGAATGATAATGAAATGAACATGTTATCTTTTTATCAAATGTGCAGTGCCTAACAGTTGGTTCTGTCTTCTTGCAGTTGGAGATATTGCAAGAAGCACAATTGCGTACGATGAACCTGTGTACCTCTTAAGAATTAGTGATCTTGCCGATTTCACAAAACCATATGTTACTGCAGGTAGGTCGAAGTTCCATACTAGTTTGGCTAGCTTCTTACAAAATAATGTTCTTGCTAAATCTATAAACAAATCGATTAACGTGAAATAGCGAGCACAATTTAGTTGGTTCAAGGAATAAAAACGTTGACTTATTTCACTATCGTGTACGTTTCAAGAAGCGATGTGAACGCATTCATGGCGTCAGCTTACTCTACATAACCTAAACATACAACGAAAAGACGCACCACACCAAGGAAAAGACAGGTCAAAGGAAAGAGGCTACCAAGAAAGAAGCTGCAAAACCTGCCTAGCTGCACGTTATGGGAGATCTGCACCTGCCTGTAAGGATAGCCAACACGCTGAAGAAAGGACCAATGTTTTCCACGCCCCCGGAAAAAAAATGACGCTCTTTCCTTTCGCCTGTCTTTTCCTTGATCTGTTGCGTCTTTTCGTTGTAAGAAGCATGTACAAACTAGCCCAACAACAAGATTTGTTTTGACATAACCTAAACATCCAGACAAGACAGAAGTTTCAAGATGGAAACTTAAAATGATGAGAACTCGAACAAGGAATGTCGCATCAAGTCAAAGTTTCTACGAGCCGCTTGTGTTCGCCCAACCAGTCCAAGTTCCGATTCATTACCTGCAACAGGACAGTCCAACCGGCCACTATCTTTCATAACAAAATATTCCAATGCGCCCCCAAACATCAACAATATTTATTCTACGCACATAACATCCAATCTTAGTAACCAATGAGCACTTTGGGAAATTATTCTAAGGTGCACCATATCGCTGAACAAGGAACATTGAAGACATGTAACTACACGTAAATATAAATCCTCAGTACACCTTCAGCATTGCTGCCTGTGCTCACCCCAGGTTTAAGACCTGCAAACACCTTGAAAATGACATAAAGGTATAAGCACTGCAAGTGATTAAGCGCACGAAATCAAATCGAGTTGTATCTGCGGAAGTTCAAACGTTATTTACATCTTCTATTGTTCACTGGGCCAGAAACAATATTTTGGCGAAACACGACAGCCAATTAATGTTAGACTTGACGGTCACCGCGTGGACACAGCCAAGATGCTCCCTGATGCAGTGGCACAACATCCTAACCTGTCAAGTGACCACTTAGTTGAAACTTTATATCCTTCAGGTAAACTTCCAGTCTCCCAGATATAGAAAACATAGTGTCATGTCTCATTCACAAATTTATTACACTCTAACGAACCGGTACAAATGTTTCGAAGGACGATCTTGAATCCATTTGATATACTAATCGCAGAAATTTTCCTAGTACCCTTTAATTCGTACCCTTTCTTCCAAACGCGCGTGCACTTGCACGGCCGCTACATAAAAATAATCTGCGGCCTGCTGCGTGCTGCCGAAACGGCGTCTCGGGGCTAGTTCTCCTGGCGCCCGCTCTGGCGCCACTACTCGGGTACAGCCTTTCATGGGGAAGCAGTTCCACAGCTGCGCTGGTACGTGCGACAGTGACTCTAATCAGGCCGTAAATAACGCGTTTTATATTGCATATTGTGGGTTGAATATTGAAGTCGTTTTTAGAAGGGCCGATTACCCCACATATGTGGAAATTCTGCCCTAGGAGTGCCAATCTTTTGGAGAGTAGGCCTCAATGCTCCCCATGAAGGCTGCTCGCTTGACCAACACTACCTAGATGGTGTTGGCTCGACTCACCTTAAATGAAAAGAAGTGCTCTATTACGAATAATCGGGAGTAGATTTACGTGTTTCTTCAAGACGAAGCAGTGAGTGATGCACGCACTGAAGATGGCGGTCAATGGACCCTGACGCCTTTTCTCCTGAAATATACATTTTCCTGTATCTCGCTGTTCTCTGCAGCCTGGCAAGTGCGGCAGGTTGGGCAGGTTAGTAAAGATGCACGACGTGAAATGAATAGCGCGTAAAGAAACGGTGACAAAATAAGATACGCAGAAACGACAAGCGGTTGTGCTGTGTACGTTTCTTCCTTCTGCCTCCGTTTTTTTTTTTTACGCGCTGCCCAACTTACATCTTGCCCGTGTTTCTGAAATTCTTTTTTCCATGTACTGTGGATAACCGGGAAACACAGTCGGGACCGCAGTCGGAAGCAAAAGCCTAATCTTCGTGTTCTCTTTCTAGTCATTCGCAGTAAAATGTACTGAACATGTCAGTGACCTGTCGCTTGGCTCGCACTTGCATCCTTTCCCTGACGGCTGTTGGCGAGAAATATTCTTCAGCCACGCTTCCTGACGCTGTAAATCGCAGGGGAATTCGGGGTACTTCAGAGTAGCGTCTCTTCTCGCGTTCGAGTTGCCCAGCGGCACACAAGAGCTTTGCGGCATCACACTGCTAGCAAAAACCGTCTGCCACACACACGCACACCAAAGAACCGCACTCAAGCACAGGAAACATGAGGCAAGCTGCTCACACACACGATCACACAAAAAAGCACACGAGAATGCGCACGAAAAAGCACACCAACACGCAATCCTGAGGCAAGCCCATTGTAGCACGAACCGGCGTCTGCCTTGCGTACCGGAGCAGTGGCGTCCTCACCAAAAACAGCCACCGCCACTGTCAACTCAGCCGAGACGCGCTCGCCCATTGACGGCGACGCGACATAGCAGGCCGCACCTTTTTTTATGTAGCGGTCGTGGCACTTGTATTCACAGCTACTCAGGTTCACACTCACATCCACACACTCACTGGTACCCACATTCACACTCTCGTACACTCAAGTGCACAGGTACTCAAATTCATACTTAAATCCACACACAATCACTGGAACTTACCGTCACAGTCGTGTCCACTCACGCACACAGCTACTCACGTTCATAGCTCCACACACTCACTGGTACTTATATTCACATTCACACTCACGTGCACACGTACTCACATTCGTACTTCAACCCACAAACACACTCAATGGTACTTAATCACGATAATACTCGCGTCAAATTAAGCCCACAGCTACTCACGTCTATGCATGCACTTACATTCACTTGTACTTACGTTCACACTCGCGTCCACACACGTGCACAGGTACACATGCGCATGCTTAAATCGATGCACACTAACCGGTACTCACTCACGTTCACACGCGCGTTCACTCACACGCACTTCTACTCACGTTCAAACATCCATACACACTGACCGGTACTTGCGTTCTCACTCGCGTCCATTCACATGCACATGCAATGCTGGGTAGGACAGAAGATAAAATGTATCTTGCGTACTATCTTAGATGCTCATTGGCTGTCTTCTATATGTAATTCTGTATCACGATGCGTCTGGCTAGACGTGTATCAGCATCTCTATTTCAGATACATGAAAGAATGTGTCGTGTACCTTAGGACGCAAGAAACTGCTATCACAACATGACCGTGCGAAAATATACACGTTGGCTGAACCCGTCTTCTCAAGCTGATACTGCTGCCACAAGCCACTTGAATAAAAGTAAAGGCAGCGACATTCTTTTATATTTACACCAGAGTCCTGCAGCGGGCGCAGGCGGTGAAGGTTTGGCGCATCGCTGTTGGTGGAGTAGAGTCACATAGTGGCACTCGCGCCGTCTGGAAACAAAGCGCGCGTACCTATGCGCGCAGCAGACCTTTTTGTTTTACTTGATTTCTGTCTTTAGTTACGTCGGTGCCATGACACTCTGCTTGCGCCAATATGTGCGGAGTCTGTCACGGAAATTCTTATGCCGCTTTTTAGTGCGGTTATCAAAGTTTCTCTTGTGGGATGCTTTGCTACGAAGTCCGAAAATGGAAGAATGAGGCAGGCTTGCCTATAGTGACTTTCACACACGAGGCCATTGCAGCTTAATGTGCTCTCTCTATACGCGATACATCACGAAAAATGTAGCTACCTGCGTTGTTGGTGCTGTATACCTGTCCAGTGATCAGGAATTGCGTAAACGGTAATACGTTTAAGGACAAGGTAAAACTCCACAGCGGTATTTGCGCCGCCGTGCAGAGGCTTCTTATTGACATTCCTTTAATTAGATGGCAACCCGGTAGCTGGTCGGCAAGCAGAGCAGCGACTCCCATCAATTACAAAAGCGACATACAGTAATCGTTGACAGTGCAGCGTATAAGGGCTTTTACGGTAAGCAGCTAACGGGACCCCAATAAATTGTTTCGGAATAAAAATATTTTACTTTAGGCAAGAATGACAAACATTTTGAGATACTGACAGACAGTTCATTCAAATGAAACAACATTGGTAGGAGTTAAGAAATTTCCAAGCAAACATTTTTGATCATACACATTTGCAGTTACATTATAATATAAGTGTATAAAAGAAAATTGCGAATGTATCGCAGTGTCTTAAGATACAAATGAAAAGTATCGCATCTGATACAATAATTAAGGTAATATCTTGTGACTGTATCTCAAATACTTGTTGCGCGAATATCTTGTGTCGCTGCAGAGATTTTGCATTCCTGACAAGCAACTGTGCCTCTATACGTGCACGAAGTCTTGCTGGGCCCAAAATCACTTTCCTGAAGCACGCAAAGGGGGCAGGAGTGGGGCGCATGTAGGTGCAGGACCAGTTAGTGAAGCCGTAGAAATTTATATCACCAGCAATCCACACTGGCGCCAGATTCTCCTGCAGAAGAGTGCACAGGAGTTTTTCTTCTTAATATTAGAGAAATATTAAGAGTAGAAAAGCATGGGTACAGAAGTGAACTACAATTAAGCATTGCTTTCGCGTTTTGCTCAGGCAAGGGGCGACCATTTTTTCTCTTGTTCTACGTTTCGATAAAAAAATTACTTAGTCATTCCTTACTTTGCAGTTTGGTTAAATAAAATATATAGTAGCGTGAAAAAGGTAATCAATTTTGTACATTATAAGCACCCCGCATATAACGTCTTTCAAATGCCATTGCTTTTATACACAGATAAAATTTCGTCAGATGCAAATGCACCTGCCATGCGCTTTCGTTGTCACCATAATTACATTATTGCCTGTAAGAACCACTCAGTTGAGAAGCATTCGAAAAAAAAATAATGTCCCTGTAGGAAGTACCGTGTATCGTAAACTGAACTAAATATTATTTAAATGTGATGTTTATGCTCTATTGCTAACTCCTTGCCGTTTTGCCTTTGTATACTCACCAGGTCAATGGGGGACGTTTTTTTCCAAGTACACCAACGGCACCTATGATCGTACGAGTATAATTCAGCATCAAAGACATGTGTCCCGAATTCTCGTGAAGCTGTTTGAGAGCAAAACTGTTGGCGAAAACGGGCTACGATACCTGGTCGCCTGGAGCATCTACAGGCAGCTGGTTACGTACACAGTGCCAAACATGTTCCTTCGTCGACGTGCTGCCACTGAGGAACACGTTTCGAATACCTGTTATGATCATGTTCGGAAAGTCATGAATCTCGCCGTGAAGAGCCCCTACTTGCAGTCAAGTACGTCTCCCGCATTCGCCACGTTTCACTGTGTTGACATTGAGATAATCGTCATGCTAGAAGTTCCTTGTAAAAGTATGCTAGAGCGCTATAGTGGCGGGAGGGGAAAATTGAATAGTTAGCGACCTTGTTTCGACGATTAAGCGAGTGTTAATTTTAAGGCAGCTGCTAACAAACAGCTTGAAAGCATAATCCTAATGTTCTGTGAGGGTGGGTTTCATGCCAATTTTATTGCTACCCGCCGGTAACAGTTCATATCAGTGGGAATAACCCATAAATTCTAGGCATTATGCGATTGTTGTTCAACATGACTTAGTAGTGCGCATGAGCTTATACGCACGCACACGTCCTTCTATAACATTAACAAACAAGAAAGCAGCCGTATATCTTGTGTTTGCTGACACTAGCACGTCTAGTATCTCGATTTTGGGTGATTTTGTAACGTTCCTAGAGGCCAACAGTTCACTATTATTATAACATGCAAAGAAAAAAAACCGTGCGGTACACACTGAATTGTTCAGATTATCCTCGCAAAGGGCGGCGAATAATTTGTCAGGGAATAAAATAAACAATGCATTCCCGATATTTCTGTTGATAAAAAGCCTTGCCAAACATTCGTTAGGAGTATCTTTCTTAAAAAACTATCTTTCTCTTAACACGAACGTGCGTACGTATTGATCAAATTTTAGGAAAACGTGTCACGGACACGTATTCTTTAACGTCACTCAGTGGTCTAGGCGACCGGATCGCACACAATTGGCCACCAATACTGCATATTTCTGCTGAAATCTCGGTATGAAGCCTCTACTGCAGAACATTCTAATAAAGTTCCCAGTTTTTGCTTGATGTAGTTAGGTGTCACTTGATTCACTTCTTTATTTAACAAGTATAATAAACGAAGAAGACTGTGCGAACATCTGCCAGTACAATGAAAGGATTCCATTGACTTGTTTCTATTCCAGTTTTGTCATCCACAGTTCACAGCTCACAGATCGCAGTGATAACAGCGTGCAAGGCTGCTGAGACCACGGAAACCAATGAATAGCTTTCTGCCATAATTGTTACATTATCCTGGCCATGACTTCTGTTGTTGCTACTTCAACTTTACAAATCTTTAACCTCAGGCACAAAATATGCAACACTGTATAGCACCAAGCTTGAACTAACTCCATGGCCTGGCATTTTCCCTGCTCAACAGGGGTGAATCCGCGCGTGATGGCCCAGGCGGACCGTACGGTGACCAAAATCAGAAGTGTCTTCCGGAAGTCCCTAAAAAAATCAAGCTGGGTCACGGGCGAAGTTCGAAAAGGGGCCCTCGGCAAGCTAGACAACATGACGTTTTACGTGGGAAGTCCAGGAAAGCACTTGAACCCTGTGTTCGTGGAACAGCTATACAGTGAGTATTATTCGTTCCCTTCTTTTTTCACCTGCCAAATTAAGAGAACTGGTGTGCAGAAATAGTACAAATGGTATTCCTGAAATTAAAATGAATTATCACATGTGTACCAGGAAGCTAATTAGATGAACGCGCCGCTTTTCTTTCAAATTTTTTGTGGAATTTTCTTTAAATGATCATTGGGGCTACTGACTGGAAGTATGGGTGACTTTTGAGAATGTGCCTGAAGTTGTTTAATGAATTTGCTACTTAGTTTACCATGAAACTCTAGTGTGAGATATAATCAATACCTATAATCACGACTAGTTAACATTCTTTAGATTTATTGCGATATGAATTACATGGACACTCTAAGCGAATTTCCGCCGTTGTCGTCGCTCTCGACGTGGTAATCGAAGTGAGATAGTCGCGTGAGATAGCATCGTCGAAGTGAGGTAGCATCGCGGCCATGGTGAGAGCAAAAGCTGGCAAGGGTGAGCCGAGAAGGATGGTGGCTCTGGTGCAGCAGTGTCTTCGCCCGCTCGCGAGGAGGAAGTCGGAAAGGGTTCTCGCAGTCTTCTTACACGCGCAACCGGGCTAATGAGGAGCACGTTGGCGCGCGGCTTCTCTTCTATTCCAGCTGTGGCGGCATGCAGAGTGCCGTCGCGGGCGCGCGTCCTATTTTGAAGCCCATCTGCACTGGGTTCGAAGGATAGCCTTCCTGAGCTTGGTGATGCCTTCGTGTGCGCCCTGTTCTAGCGCGCCTATTTCGCACTGAAGCGAGGCGGCACGAAGGGAAAATTCGGCTGCCGCCGCTGCCGCCTATTACCACAACAACGTGCTTGTTAATTTAGTTTGTAAGCTAATATTTACAGCAGCTTTATGCAGCTGATAAACGTCGAACCGTACTTCGTATAGCGGCCAATTAATTTGGTATCGCAATCAAAGCTTGCGCTGCCGTGCGAAACAAGTTACTTCTTTGATAGAATTTCATTTTCCGAAAAATGAACTACAAAGCGCGACGTAGATCTCGCTTTCTATAAATTCAGTATGTGGAGCCTTGAAACAATTGCATCATTTCGGTTACCGACTGTGAGCACTCTTTCACTCACAGGCACTATGAACAAAGGCTCAACGCAAGCCGCTTGTCATTCGCTTGATTCATATATATCATTGTGTTATATTTTCGTGAAATGAGAACGAGAAGCGCCATCAGACGTTCTAGAAAATGCTGAAGACGGTCTTGTTGGCATATTGTGACAGCAAGCATGCCGGTTGGAGAAGGAAATATTTAAAAACGCAGCCGCAAATGGCGCTCAGTAAAATTAATTTACCCAACTACGGCAGAAGTGAACCAGATAACACGGTAGCGTGGTAGTATATTGTTACTTGATACTCGATGGTGAAGGTAACAGCTTGTGAAATACGGATGGTGATGCAGTGTTTATATACGTGCTGACATTCTTCTCGTCCAATTTTGAGCATAGACGAAGCGTGTAATGAACATTTTTACAGATGCATTGAGTTTTGTTGAAAGAACGATAGCTGCGCCGGTAACACACGAACAGCTTGTATCACCACAAAATAGCGACGAATTTCACAGCTTGCGTTCGACATCACAAAGTATGCAGTTTGAATATCTCCCCCTGCCCGGTACAAAGACCTTTTGTACCCCTCTCACTTCGGCGAAAAATATTTGAACATCACTTTGAACATCATTTCCCATCCCAGTATCAGAGCATCACATAAACTCGTCGGTAAGCGCTAAGTGTCGCCTGGATGTAGGTTGATTTGCGAAACTGGGCGCATGCTCACATATTTTACATGGAGAAGCATAATACATCAATGCATAAGACATCTTGAAAATTCCCATTAACAAGAAATCATTTCCTCAAAGTCCACCTAAGTATTGTCCGACCACTTCCTCTATCCAATATATATATCGTTACATTCTCAACCAGCTGGCCAAAGGTAACAAACTACAGTGATATCACGGCTCAAACAACCGCTAAGGCTTTCGTCAACACCTGGTTGTCGTGACTTGGAATTCCAAAGGAAGTGGTCACAGATCGATGAAGACAATTTGAATCTGCTGTGTTCCACCATATGTATTGTGCACTAGGCATCCATCGTGAGCGCAGGAGAGCTAGCCTATCATCCAAAAATGAATGGGCTGTTCGAGCGCATTCTGTGGTAGCTTAGAACAGCCCTAGTAGCCCACTGCACCGACGCCCTGGCCTTCTTCCTGCTAGGTATAAATAGTTCATTCAAAAAGATCATCAGTGTTCTGTACACAGCCTGTTGATAGAATTCGCGTTCGAGTGCCCGCGGTGCATCTCCCAGACACTCCACAAGGAAACTGAGGGAGTGTTCTACCGTTATTGGTTCAAGTGTCGCCCCTTCAGACCTTCGTTCGTCGTCTCTCCTAGGCTTGAGGATGAATTTGTGGTCTCACACAAATATTCCCCAAAGAAGGTTCACAACTGTGGTGCCAATTTTGTATCATGCATGTCTATGAAAATGAAAAGCGGCGTCACCTGAGAATTTTATGCTTGATTTATTGCCCCTCGATGCATCGTCGCACAGATTTTTGCGTTACCGCTGAACACTTATATTTTCTTTCTCTGTTTCTGCGTGCAATCGAAATATATAACCGTCGCTGCGAAATCGGTGCCTCTTATCTGCAGTATTAAACCACTTGAAGCGCCTTCAAAAAATTAATGGCCCATAGGAAGCATATAAGTTGGACACCGGTATTAGATAGTAGCGCCGATCGGCGCTACTATCTAACCTTGGATCGCCCCTTGCAATGTGCTAGCGCGTTGCAAGGGGCGCCTAAGTATTGCGCGATCCCTTAAGAAAATATGAGACGAGTTTCACATGAAGGTCTCATGACTTTTGACATTACAGCCAAATGAGTCTCTGATGTGTTTCTTCGGAAATATTCTGATGTCTTCCTAATGTCATTCTAAAACATATTGGCCACCATCGTTCTGATGCATACTTGATGAGTGTTTTTCTTGTGAGCCTGAAATGTCTTCCTAATGCGTGCTCCAAAGCAGTTTTCGTGTGACCGTGTCATGTCTTCCTAATGAGCCTCTGCTGAGTTTATACATTAGATTGCTGGCATTCATAAATTCCTAAAACAAAATTAGCCACCACATGTGGCAACATTTTCTGATGTGTCTTTCGTGCTTGATATACATATATCAAGCTAAGGTGCAGCACTTTTTCCAACATCCAACATGTACGTGGGCCCGTACATATGCTGCACATTAGACATTTCTCAACGAAAAAAAGTTGATAAAAACATTTATTGAGAATATACCACGCTTCCTTAAAGAGAGAAGGAGGTTAAATGTAAGGAACACCTAGTATCTGTCTGGTTACGGATGTGGTATTTTCCTTTCATTTAGTCCCCTGCTAGTCTTTGAGGAGAGGCTGTTTTGAGGTGGAGGGTCGTCGTCTTGAAGCGAGTGCACGTGTACCCTGCATGGTGAAAGGACAGAAAATTAACAACACTTGGCAATGAACCACAGGAATACACACTGTATCACTTGCTGCGGAACTATTTGGAGATGTTAGTTGTGCGAAAAGTTTATGCAATGTTGGTTCACATAAAGTCGTTGAGGAACCGCGGTGTAGCCTTTGTGTGTAGCGTTAGCTACAGTATGCCCAAATTTCTCTTGGCTGTGCAAACATGCAATGCCGATCCGCTGTGGGGTGTACGTGTTGTGAACTACTCTGGCTGTATTGGTTTCCACTCGACAAAGAACAGCAGTGTCTGCGGATTGCTAGCGGGAATTGGAAAATATTCTATATGATAACTTGGCGTGGAAACAAGCATAGGAGTGCTGGTGTACGGGCAACCCAATGCAACCCCGAGACATTTAAGAGCCAGCCGTTATAGAATATTTGCATGAGCTACCGGCATAGTTCTCATGCATTTCAAGTCCACTATGCCATGCCTATGTTGGCCTATGTCCACTATGTCCCACCGATGTTGGTGCTCTCCTAGGCACATGTTGAGGCACCGGCCAGTCTGCCCCATGTAAATCTGACCAAATATACACATGATCAAAGGAATAGACCACACAACCCCTGACGGATACAAGACAAGTTTGGTGGCATCTTTAACTAAGCAAGCCTCCCTTGCCTGGGTGTCTTTCTCAATTCGCTTGTGGACTGCAATGCACATACATAACCAGAAAGAAATAATGTAGACAGGATATGAACGACAGTTCGTAAGTGAATTGTGAAATGCAAGCCGGCAAGCGAGACTTGCTTGGTTAAAGATACCACTAAATTTGTCCATTGTGTGTCCGAGGCAGTGTATTGTGGTCAAATGCACACATGTGGTCAAATGCACATAGTGCGGACTGGCTGATGCCTAAATATGTACTTAAGATATCAACCATATTTGACTCAAAAGACCAGTATGCTCATCCGTCTTGGCCGTGCATTACAGCAATAGGACTGCTGGCCAGATTACGATCGTCACCTATTTTTCACCTACAGTAGAAAATTGACACGTAAAATCAGTGAGGCATACCGCATAAATAAAAAGACTTGTGAGCCAGCCCCATTAGTAATCGTCTCCCTTCTCTCACAGTGTAAATTTTGTTCTGAAAAGTTACATGAACTGACCGGCAAACTCAAAAGGACGCTACAAATTTCACCTAGTGGATATGGCTGGTTCTCAGAAAATGCACAAATACAGGGATGGGTATTCGTTCGCATAGTTGGCGCAAGTTAGCTTCGACATTGCTGCCATACTTCAACTGCCACAAGGCTACACCTTCACATTTCATTTCAAGAAATTTAAGCTCATCATATGTGTATTTGCCAGTGGCAGGTAATCTGAGAACAAGACAGAAATTATTGTAAATGGCAATGTTAAAGTAACAATGGTAAGCAAAGGTAAGCATGCTGCACACTTAGACCTTTGACATATTTGGCACACTACCGTTCGAATTCTAACATGCACAAAAACTGCACATGCGTGTAGCATAAACAGAGAAAAAACACAGAAATAAAAGCTAAAGCATAAGGAACAGTTTCAAAACAATAAAACCAAAATAAGAAGTGTAATATACTGTGTGCAAAGCAAAAATAAAATTGAACTTGCAGCCAAGTGATTGAAGCGAGAAGAAAAAATGCTAAACATCAGGACATGTTAGGTTTAGTTTTATGTAGAACACGATAATGTGTGCATAATATTATGAACACAAATAAGCAACAAGTTGAATAAAGTTTCATAAATATTTAGCCTATTTAGTAAGCTGAGTTGAGTAATATGTCAATAAGCTTACACACAAATCATACCGACATCGTACTTTCTGCTACATGTACACTTCATGCATACCTGACATGACATCCAGATTACACGCCGTGCTGCTGTAGCCATGGCTGCGGGATCCCTGCATTTCCCTGCCATTATGTGGACACTGCTAGAGGGTCACGGTCTCACCACTGCAAAATGAGTTCTGTATTAACATATAGCATTGATTGGCACAATAAAACTGTGAACACACGTAAGGTGCACATAAGAACAGTCACGAAAACATGTCTGCACTAGTGCTGGGTGGCAAGGAGCACAAGGTCTAGTCACTGAGGAATGTCCTGATAATAGGGACCCCTTCATCAAAGTAAAAATTTAAACACGCACGCAGCAGCACATACAAGGAATGTTTGTTTACATACTAGAGTTTGCTTTCATGACTTAGTTTAAACAGCTTTCCCCTGCCATGTTTAGTTATGTCAAAGTTATGGCAACACTCCTTGTTTTGAAAAGAACGCTGTACTAGTAGCAAGCTGTGACTGCTTACATTTTCGTTTTCTCCTCAAACTGCTCGTAAACCGAAAACCTGGTAAGCAGAGATTAGTTACGACTTCGAACAGTTTATAAGCGAAAAAACGTAATTGCAGTAAGAATCGGTGAAGAGACATATGAGTCATTATTATGCAACCTCAGCAGAAAAGCGGAAACGCACGCACAGGTGAACACGATTATTTCCGAACGTAATCTTTCTGCCCCCCTCGGGGGGGCAGAAAACGCTTACTAGGATATTCAATTTCGCATCAAAGCAATAAATTTGCGTAACTAAATTCTGACAAACAGCGCGCAGCATGCACAAGCACAGGTTTCACTGTTGTCACAGAAGTTTTATTTCCTACGTTCGCAAGACGTGCTATGCACACACGAGGTGCACACACGACACACGTGTACTTAGCAAGCACGACTGCTTACCTTTCAAATGGTACGACGCTCTCCAAGTTGCCGGTGCTGCGTCGACATTACGAATCATAGATGTCGCTGTCTAGTGGACGAGCTGAGGCACGCTAACAATACGCCTTCTTTATTTTCGACGTCCACCCAACTTTCCACGACAACCAGACAAAGGCCACGGCATGAAAATCGTTGGTCCACATTTACCTGGCGCGCCACGCATATGGCAAGTTTGCAGCGAGACACAAGGTATCTTCTGGCATTTTATTCGATAGCAATTATATGGACACTCCAAAGCAGATTTCTGCCGTCGGCGTCGCCGTCGCCGTCGCCGTGAGGTTCCGTATGACGTCAATGGAGATGAAATCGTCGCCGCGCGCCGCCGAACGCTGTATGTGCGAGTGAAAGGGCGCGAGGGACGCGCGCTTTCACGGGGAGTGAACGCACGGCGGAGAACAAACGCGCGTTCTGTGCCGTGCTCCCTTAAGGGCTGCAGAAGTAGGCGTCTCTTTCCTCTTTTACAATCACCATATATGTAGAGCAAACGCGCCTTCTTCTGACGCACGAAAGCCCATGGGGGGGGGGGGGGAGGGGGAGGGAAGGGAGGCGACGTTTAGCTGCGGCACCAAGTGCCTATTTATATCAGAGGCTCCGGCAACACTCACCAACGCCGCACGCATTTTGTGCGAACGCGGGCAAAATGCCGACGGCGTCGACAACAGTTCTGCGTGTTGCCGGTGCTGCTGCATGTTCAAGTTTATACAGCTGATAAAGCTACTATCATTACTCCGTATAGCTCTCTACAAGTTTGCTATCGCAATTGATGCTTCGCCTTTCAGGTGAAACTGCGACAACTTTTTTTGTGCACGCTAACTACGTCCTGTTTCATTACAGCAAACATAAAAACACACGATCAAGCAACACATCGTAAGCAGAACAGTTGCAGCTCGCACAGACGACCGCCATCTTGAAGACTGAGGAAAAACAACAGCGCCACCTGCATACCTGTGAGGTTGTTGTGGCCTCCGTGGGGCCAACAATAATAACCAGTGAACTGATGTTTTGTGCCTTGTTTCGCCCAGCTACCTATATATGTTACGAGGCAAAACAAATCACCGAACAGTCCACATTTTACGCTATAGTTCATCGTAGAAAGAAATTCTATGACGCATTTTTAATGTTGGATTGCTTCCGCCGTCTCGCAGCTAGCAAAAGCATGGCCTTAGAGATCTGGTTATGTTATCCTTTGAAAGCTGTCGCTGGGGCTTGAGATGAATGATTTTGACTGCCTGCGCCGTCACTTCGCGTTAGATGACTTCCTGCTGTCGTTAACATCAGCTGTAGGCTCAGAAATTGGTGAAACGATCTCTGTAGTGTGCCTCGATCGTGGTTTTCGCATAAACCCCAGAATTGGTTTTAAATCAACATTTTTGGCAAACTATGTAACACTGAGATTGGCCTGTGAACTGCGCTCGATATGATAGACTAATAATCTGTATTATTAGCCACCCCCCCCCGCACCAAAAAAAAAATAGCAAAGCCCTTCCACTATGTGAAGATCGAAGACCAGCGAGGCTGTTGGTTTTGCTTCATTATATTTAAAATGTTTATTACTTCGGTGGTTATGTTTGGTTGGAAAGACACAACACATAACTTCGTTGCATCGCCGCGCGCCGTATTCTGTATGTGCGAGTGAAAGCGAGTTTAGGCGACTAGATTCGCACCACCTCGCACCATCGGCCTCAGCACGTTGGGCCGCTGCGCGTATCGGCTTCTCGTCGCTTTCGCATCCATTCGCGCTGTTGAGTGCGGCGGCGCTCCTCGAAGGCGCGTTCTTCCTCTTCGGAGTGAGCGACACGGGTCTTACCCATACCGAGTCCAAGGGGCAACTGATGACGTCGCTAGGGAAGTGGCTGTCACGTGGAAATGAGACACAGCTACTGGTTGGTAAGACTATTGCGTTTTGTCACTGGACGTTTCGACACGCATTGTCATAGACTAGCGTTTGGGCAACAGCGTTCATCGCGCCGGCGCATTGTTTTTGGCTCTCTGGGTCCCACGTGTGATAAGGGTAATTCAAGGGCGCGTTACAGGTCCCCGGCCGAGCCCACAGAGGTTTGCGCCATTGAGCTTGGACCCTTTCTGCATTATCGCCAGGATCGGCCCACATGACTTGCGTATGTGCCATTGCGCTTGGACCCTTTTTGCACTACCTCCAGGATCGGCCCACTTGTGTTTTGTCAACATTTCGGAGACATTTTTTTAGATCCTAACCAACGACAGCTTTGCTGTATAAAATAAAAAAAATAAGAAAAAAAAAATAAAAGTTCGTGTCATACACATTTTTATGTCATGTGCTTTAACATTAGCAATGACAAAAAAAGCTGTGTACTCCTCTCATCAGCAATCCTAATATGCATTGCCATTTGAGTCTCTGATGTACTTGTGATGCTAAACAACATTAGACGATGCATTTCTGATGCCTGTCTGATGGCACATTAGAAACGCATAACGTCCTAATCAGAAACTCATGGTTCATTTTCATAAGGGATTGTGCCCTGTCCACGCATTTTACCGCTAGTTACACACTGAGAACTAGAGCTATAAGTAAACTAATTTTAATCAAAGCAATCGCATCGCGCAACCCTTTTGTGCTAAGAGTACGTGCAAAAACCAAAGCTTTGCGCGAAGCAATAGCTGTGATTGTGTGTGATAGTAGCAAACTTCCCAGAAATGGTGATACTTGTCGATTCTCTAGCGCCACCAAGACAATTATTAATTAACTTGACGAACTGAATGTTACTTACCTGTACATTCGTGTATATACCGTAGGTCCGCATTATTAGTGCTCTGCTAAATAAATAGCAATTGAGAAACATTGGGATAAGTTAATAGTATCCTTACTTCATATAGCTTTCCACTAATTTGCTATCGCAACTGATGCTTCCCAGTCCATGAGAAACTATGACTAATTTTTTTAGTATGGTTTTGGGAAATAATGCGGATAACGCCACTGTGACGGCATGACGGACTCTAATTGTCCACCAGTTATCCGCCTTCCGCATTACATGACCTGGCCAGCTCCATTTGTTTCTCGTATTGTCAACTAAATATCGGCTATAGTCGTATGTTCTCTGATCCGCTCCGCTATCATCCACAACATCTTTCGTTCCGTCCCTTTCTGCGCAGTCCTTAACTTTTTCTTGACCCTCTTTATTATTCCCACCTAAACATATACCTATTGAACGTCCATTGTTTGTCACTAATAGCATCGACCATGCTGTCTGTTAATATTTCAGGCTCCATTCAGATAGGCAGTTCATATAGTGCCACGGCACAGATAAACAAAACTCGTTGCAAAAGAAATTCAGATGTTACATCATAATGATCCAAATCGGCCACAGGTATGTTGGTACTCGCAGGCTGCTATTGAGGGAATCCCTAAGAGTGAAAATATTCATATTAGCGCTGTACTAACCTAGACAGATGTAAACTTCTTCAAACTGCTAGTTATCGAAGCACTGCCACATGCTGGTGGGCTCTGGATGCTACGTCCAAGATTTCTGTGCGCCAACTATCAGCTCCTCTAGCGACCGTCACCTTCAAATATTTCAGATTTCCTGAAATAACATACATACTGCAGTGGTAAGAGAAAGTAGAGACAGATAAGCAAAATTTTGTCAAAAAGCGCATTTGACAAGCACCTCATGGTGGTAGTCATCACCAATACAGGCCGTAATTCAATTCCAAACTGCGTGATTATATATAGTCTGAGAGTAAAGTGTAAAGCAAATGTTAGCATGGTTCGGTCAAATTTAGCAATTCTAGTTTTTACCTACAAATGTGGAAACGACAAATCATTCGTTTTAATATGTGGAAATTTGTGGTTAGTCGACGGGTTTATAGATTACGGAGAATAACATTGACTCTTGAAAACTCAGACCACTGAGTACTAGTGATGTCATCATTAAGAACCCAGAGAAATCAAAATTGAGCGTGAGACGTGTATTAGAATCTGTCTCAATTTGTTTTTGTTTTTTGCAGGGCGTCCTTTTGTACACAATACGCGGAAATACGTACGAAATCTTCAAAACTCTAGGCTACAGAATGTTTAACCAAAATTTTCTTACTATCATCTTTGAATTTCTTCAGAAATCACTCAAACTTTGCGTATGCAAAGTGTGTGTGTACTGAATGAACGACTTTGGCGCATTGTTTCTTTTTTTCCTGATGCTGCAGAATTCTACCCGGATGCACCCACGGACCGGCTTTTCCCGACATGGATCAAGGCTTTGTCTCTCTCGTCCCATTACATTTGGTCCGACCAGAGGACGTTGTTATACGAAGAGGCGGTAGCGAACGCCTTTTATCAAAGTGGCAGAAATTATGTTACCATACCGACTGGCATAATACAACGTCCCTTCTTTTATCCTCGCGGGCCACTCGTTCTGAACTACGGCGGCCTCGGAGCGGTAAGCATATTTATGTATTATTACGCTGCATGCACACACACAAGCTTCATAGCTGCTGAGTACCAACCCATCTGCAGCAGTGCGAAAGCGAGTAGAAATTAACACTACCAGCCGTGGGTGATTATCCACAGTTGGCGGCTCTGCATGTCATGTCCTCTTTAAGCTGGCGCAACGGAACTGTGCCTAGGAGATGTGATTAATCGTTATGCAACAGTCATTCGTGCGTGGCACCTGATTTATGTGGGAAAATGTGGCTTTATTTGAATGATGGCCGGTATTCAGTCGTCTAAAATCTCACAGCACATTGTAGAAACCTGGCAATCGTCTTGTCTCCTAGTCAGGCATTGGTATTTCATACTTTGCTGTCCTCTTTGCCCTGCTAGATCTTTCGTCTGCTCTATTACTGAATATACACTTCAAAAGCAGGTCTTCTTCGCAGCTTAGGTCAGCTTTTTTGAAGAATATAGTTGTCACCTTAGTTTTTTAGGGTGCACTTAACCACGCTCTGCATCCGCGGTGCAGTTACCTATTAGGTGAGTCCCAGGACATTAGGAAAGTGACGGATGCAGAATCAAGACGCACGCAGCACCGACTTCGAACTGATTTGATAGAAGAAAACGGACATGCTCATAGGCGCATGCTGTACATGATAAATGATTTAATCATAAACAATACAACATTACCCGAAAGAAGTGTGAGCAGAAAAGCACTTTCTTTGTATATTAAGTCTAATAGTTCTCACATTGATCTCGTCCTAGGTACGTCGAACCAGCTTTAATTCTTTTTCTACTAAGTTGCTCCATTGCCTTATCCCCATTTCTGCACTTGTCATAGGATGGAACTTAGCCATTATATCTGCAATAATAGAGTGAGCGTTCTTGCTTGTATTGGGCAGGATTTCACTCGTGCTCAGACATTACCGCGTTGAGGCACCCCGTCTCGTCTGACCAACATGCACTTTACCGCAAAGGTAAAGGTAAACTCTAAACAACACTCTTCGAGCAGGAAACTAAACGCCTTTTTGTATTTCTAACACATACTACTCAATTCGCGCAATTTTGATTACCTGGCTTCAATAATTTAGGCAGCGGTGGACAGATGCCTGGGATAGCCAACTTATGTCAGGTGGTGGTGTGGCTAATGGTGGCATTCTGAGATTTCTCAGAATGCTTTAATTCTTTTTCTAACAAGTCCCGGCTAGGGAAGCCGTGTAAGCATGTTTTGAGAAACCCCTTTTCGCAGCACTTATCATTTCGCGTGAGTGCTCAAAGTTAAAGCACTAATTCTAGCCGAACCCATTTCACTACAACGGTTGACGTTTTCGCCATTGTGATTAAAGTAATGCACCAACACGCCGCATTGCCAACGAAGACACATGAAGTTGCACTCTCACTGGCAAATACAATGTCAAATGATACCGCAGTACGGTATACCTTGTAATCACTATGCCTCAAATGAAACTCCGAACTATCCTAGTATACGGCCTGAAACTACAGTTGCAATAGATCCCATGCAGCGGCGATCGACGCGTAGGTACTCGCTGCGAAAGGAGCGCTACGGCTTCACTATATTTAGGTTGCATACCTTTTTTGTGACCTTGGCATAGCCATCCTGATGGATTGGTCAAGAGTTGACATCAACCAGTGGTTGTACGCGATGCCGACGTTGTCTTGCACACATACTCAGCCACCGAAGTTTCCTACTAGGCAAGATAGTGATTCACGTTATCTGCTATGAAGGACAGCAGCTAGCTCATACCTAGAGATTGAAGTTAGTATACAACTTCGGTTACGGGTGAAAAACGGCTAGATATAAACTGAAAAAAACCCCGCAAGTAGCAAATTTTCTGAGAGAATGCTACTCATAAAAATGTTTCCCATGATATCGCCTTGGGAAAGCCACGTTGTACATTTTAGAATGTGTGACAGCAGGATCGCTGGGCAAGTTGGTGTATTTTGAAGCAGCGAGGAAAGCCGTGCAATCGCTGAGGAAGAGAAGTGCTGTCTGTGCCGAAGACATAGGTCGGTTCTGACGGAGTAGAATAGCGCCATTCTTTTTCTAAATAAAACAAAGAAAGAAGAAAAAAAATCAAGACGGCTACACGTCTAGGCAACGGACAAAAAAAGTGATTTTATGTCAAGTCCGTTCCACAACTGCTGAATTTGCGTCGCACACGCATCATTATTTTTTTATCTTTTCTCTCACAAACATACTTTTCTGCTTGCAGCTTGTGGGCCACGAGATTATGCACGCATTTGACGTACGTGGAGTAACAATGGACTACCGACCTTGGGTCACGCCTGAGTTTTTAAAGGAATACACAAAAAGAACACTCTGCCTGCGAAATCAACATAGATCTGTTGTGAGTAGATTCAACTTGATAATTTGCTATAACCCATTCAGCAACCAAATAATAATTTTGAAACTGAACTTTCACCACATTTATCGATTGCTTGGAATCGTACATTAGTACAGCTGCATCTCGGATTGCAGTGTTCCAAATTCTTGGTGCATTTTATCAAGATTACAGATATAGACTGCCATGAGAACTCTACAGCATCGTGATGTATGCGAACGCCAACAATTTTTCGTCCGGGACTCTACATAAGCATCAATTCGCCCATTATGTCTAGTGTCAAGCGGTGTAATACAATGAAAAATTGAAGCTGGTAATTGGCCACTTACTTGAATGTACATTGAAGCCCCTGCACCCTCTGCATTCCTATTTTACTAAAACGTTTTGCACACATTATTTCAACTTGCATCAAAAATCTAAAAGTATTTCAAACTATATGAGACACGTTTTGAACATCCGTATTTTTTCGTCAGCGACTTTGCTTTCAACGCTATATTTTGGCGTGCATATTGCAAAACGGTACACACAGTGACTGAATTTCATATGGTATGACAGCGCGTCCAACTTGTACCAAAGATAGGAAGTGCCGAGAAAGGAAGAGGAAGACGATGTAGTTTTATAGCGAAACTGTCTATGGCTAGGATGCCATGGTGTTTTTAGCGTCCATCTCGTTGACAGAAAAGCCGGGTGCGCCGAACCAGGCGGCAGTGCAGGGCCAGGTGCAATGTCTCGTACTCCCTAAGGCAGAGGCGTGAAACGTACAGCACTGCTTTCGTTTCACTACAAAGCGCGCAAGTAAAGAAAACCGTGGAACCACATTTCCAAAATAAATGATGTGCTTTTACACGCCGTAAGGGGGGGGGGGGGGGTGCTCCGGATTGTTTTGGACCACCTGTGGTTCTTTAACGCGCACTTGTTTTCGGACTTCACCGCCATCGAAATGCGGCCGCCGTGGCCTGGATTTCATCACCCCGACCTCGTGCTTAGCAGCCTACCGCCATAGCCACTAAGCAACCACGGCGGGTGTAAAACGACAGGATTGGTGACGAGCCCCGCGCACTTCCCCATTGATCAACGTACCTTGCCGCACATCCCTCGCAGGTGTTCGTGATTTCCATAGTTATCGCGCTTCGGTTCAAGCTGCCTCATTAGGACCCGGGTAAATCCCTCCAAAGCAAGTAACTCTCTGGTAGAGGTGGTAAATGTCAAATTGTGCGAAGCGTAACAGGTGAGGACATCGGCCCTCGGAACAAGAAAACTACCTATAAAGAGAGAAATAAAAAACGAGCAAACTTTACGAAGCTAGCAGCGCAGAAGTCTAGTGCCTTCCCAGCCCGTAGTTTTCTTGTTGGTCCACTTACAGTTACCTCGTGGTAGAAGCTCCAAAGTAACCGTAACTGCGAAAGACCCCGCACTTATATTGTTTTAACAGCAGCAAGGTGATGTAACCGATGGTGGCAAAAATACCTCAGCAGCGCCGTCACAAAAAACCGTGCATCATTCCGCTATCTAGCACACCGTCGAAATGCGCGCCAATTTTCGCCGACCAGAGGCACCGCTTTTGAGGAGCGATAAACGTAACCGTCATTCTGCACTTAGAACATCGGTACAAGATGGCGTTTGCGAGCAAAAAGTATTTCGTTGTGTTACTTTCTTACGCCTCTGCAGACGCACACCGTGAAAATGTAGTCTCTGTTTGCACCGCTCCTCCTCTGGTGTACTTTTGTAGGCGAAACAAGGATTTATGTGGAGGTTTACGGTAGTTAGAGTCAATGAAAAAGTGAACCAGGCTCACACTAAAGGCTTGTAACAGCAAATAAGACGATAAAAATCGTAGCTTGAATAAACCGCATCAACAGTTTTTCGCTGAGCTGTTCCACTTGGATAAATATATATTTTAAAAGAACTGCTCATTCACATATAATTATCGAGCGCAGCTTTATCCACATAATTATAGAATATAGGATAGGCAACGCTGTCGTAACTGGAACCAATCTTAAACAAGATTAAGGGCGTTCAGTGCACTACCTCAGTTTAGTTGGGAAGAGTGCTCACAGAACGCCTCGAAACCGTTAGGTCAGCAGCTGTTTCAAATCATCCAATAAATAATGCATTCTACGAGAATATACGTCCCTGCTTAACTGTGTTCACCTTTGAGTCAATAAGGATCCTCTCATTCGAACGCCTCTCAACTATATATAGCAGCGCAGAGCTTTGAAATCTTAACAACGTCAGCAGAAAGAAAATGCTCAACAGTGTGAAGAAAGCAGATTTAGTTTTTAGTTATAAATGATCGTGGTTCGGTACCCCTGCTGTTTTTAGAGGCCCAGTATGAACACTAGCTGATTTCTGGAGCTGCTGAGTTACCATTATGTGCAGTTCGGTTCAGGTGTGAACTTTGGCTGCCTCAGCAAAACGTGCCCACATCTACAGCGGACAACTAAGTTAGCCTCATTTTAAGCAGTTGAAGCAACCTCTTCATATGTACACGGGCATAGCTGAAACAACAATGGTTTGGAGGTTTTATTGTGGAAGTGGTATTAGAACGGCGACCGCTGGCGTTCTGATATTTATGTAATGCTACACCGACTGGTGGCGGTCAGAGTGGCAGTGTTGGATTGTCCATTACACGAACGAGTGAAGCGCATACCCTCTGTCAGCAGCGCTATCTTTGCTCGTGATCGAGCCATGGTTCGGAATCCTACGAGCGAGAGCCACACGTGTGGCTCCCGAGCGGGGGGTTTGAGAGTCTGCATATACGCGGGACGTCAAAATTACGATCACGACGACCCTCTCTTCAAGCGAAGCTTCTATTGCCTCGCCAGTGTCGATGCCATTGCAGGTGTGACCACGAAAAGCTCACTCTCAAGCAGCGGGAAAAAAAAGCTGCTCCTCGGGCTGCGGGTTGCAACCAACCACCTCCTGGTTGCGAGACCACCACGCTAGGTGTTTGTTATACATAAGGAAGAGACGCTTAATTCTGCAGCTCATAAGGGAGCACGGCGCAGCGTCGTACGGGATAGGGCGAGTAGGAGGTAAAGAAAAAGAGAAGAGAGATAGTTCAGGGGGCTCGTCCGCACATGGGTAGGCAGCAGAGGCGGCAGGGACCAGCAAGGGCAGGTACGCTCAGCGGTATGCTGCTATCCCACTCGCCTCCACGTACTCCACGAGGCTGTGTAGTGCGGGGAGATGGTAGCGGGATGGGAACAGCAGGTTGGTCAGTGAGTCAGCAGGAAGTCCCTGCAGTCTATAGGCTCGGATGACCTTCGAACGTTCCTGTGCTAGGGCTGGACAGGCGCAGAGGAGATGTTCGAGTGTCTCGGGGTCACCGCATCGTCGGCACGAGGCGGAGGCGCTGCGGCCTTTGGCATGAAGCCTAGCTGCTGTCCATATGCAGCCAGTCGGGAGTACCACGCTAACCGATCCAGCCACTGTCGGTTCAACATATGCTCCTTTAAAAGCGGGGTTTTATATGCACAGGTGCTCGTCACGCGCTCGTGCCACTGCTCCCGCGTTCTTCATCGTCGTCTGCTTCCACAGCTGGCTGCGTTGCCGCTAATCACTCCAGCGTAGAATTTCACTTCTCGTCTGTCGTCGTAATGGAGAGGCCGCGTTTGAGGGGATTGAGCTACTGCTTAAGGGGGTATGAGTCATTCAATGTCGTCCGTAACGCACACATTAAATTTTGAAGAAATATCATGGATATTTATCCAGAATGAACGCGCTCGGGAAATTCCTCGTCGTCGACATGCCCATTCTAGTGTGAGAGCCTCCGAAGCCCAGGCGAAACGTCATCGAAGAGCCGCGGACCCCGAGTTGAGGGAAGGCGATGTTGAGGCCAAACGTCAGTGAAGAGCCACCGAACCTGTGTTGCGGGAACGCGATGCTGAGGCCACATGTCAGCGTTGTCTAGCCCTCCAGGACCCTGACGATGGTGTTGCACGCATCGGCAAGCTAGCGCCATCTTCCCCGGTGCGACGGCCAGGCTTCAACGCGAGTTTCTCAACCAGAACAGAGCCAGGTGCAGTGTGTGTGACGGGTTGTGGTTCGAGCACAACGTAGTACTCGTCAGTGCAATTCGTTCGGAGGAACACCGAAGAAACACTCCCCAAGCTTCGCATACTCCCATTTCCTCGACAAGGGAAGAGCTACTAATTTTTGGTTATGCCAACTGCAGGTTCAAGGCCTCTCTCAGCGTTCTCCAAATTCCGATCACCCCTGTCTTACGTCCACTGATTGCAACTTGCGCCTGAAAATTTCTTAATTCCATCACCCCACCTAATTTACTTCTTCAACTGCACTTCAATTTCCTTGGTACCCATCCTGTAATTAAGACTAATTAGGCGTATACATGTTTGTAGCAACCCATGGTCTCGAAGCTTTACAAAAAGAACGAACACAGGAGTAACGGCACCGTTAATTGTCTGAACAAATTGAAACGGCATGTCGTATAGTACGCTTGGTAGCTTCATTCATGTAAACATTTGCCTAACTGTTTTAATGCACAGCGGGATTGCTATTCGCAGCTACCATTCAACGCCCGCATGGAGGTGTTGGACGACACGCTGGACTCCGAGAACTTGGCCGACTTGGTGGGCGCCATGACTGCTTACGCTGCCTTCGCTTCGTTGTCCCCCTCACGCAGCAACGTAACGCTGGTGGGGCTCGACATGTCAGCGGAGCGCCTGTTCTTCGTCAGTCACTGCGTAAAATGGTGCAACCAAAACAAAGCTTATAAGGCCCCCTATGCACCCCCCCGCTCCCGCTGTATTGTGCCACTGATGAATATGCCCGAGTTCTCGAGGGCCTACGGCTGCGCCGCCGGGGAACCCATGAATCCACCGAACCAGTGCACCTTTTGGTAATGAAAGGTTCGGCGCCCATCCTGTTTTGAGCGCTCTTGCAGTGTACTTTTGTTGCGTGTTTCTCCAAAAGCTATCAACCACAATAGTTAATTCAAAGCTGCAATAAAAACACATTCAAGATACTCAGCGCCGGGTTATTTCTAGGAATGTTGTGGTTTTAGACGGAACGGCTTTTCACAATGAAAATTTGTAAATAATATCACTGCAAACGATCGAAGCAGCAGAAAGTGCGGGGTAACTGGCGCTCAATGCGTAATAAACGAAGACCGGTTTTTTAGGAATGAAACGCAGAAACGAGCACTGAAAGCTTTATGGTAAGAGGGTAGAAGAAGAGTTTACTTGTGAGGAATGAAAGGTAGCGATGCTGGTATTTAAGACATCGCAGTGCTTCAAAACGATTTGCTGTTCACAGTATATCGGTGTACTTTCGTCAGCCCGTTGTTTAATAAAGTACTTTGCCGTAACATGTAATTAATATTTTTCGAATGGACAACCATCGCCGCTTTCTGTGCGTAATATTAAGAAAGAGCATGGAAAAGACAAATATGCCAGAGAGCTGCTAGATTTTTAAAAACAAAAGATTAAACTCGTGCCTAGTGAATTAAGCTAACAAAATGTTCTGGTATTAAAAGGATCGCTTACTACGATTTTCTTAAAAATCTTCCTAAACGCAATAGTAACATGCAAGGATCGCTTCCCCATGTTGGGGTTAGAATGACCTTGTAGGCGGCGGCACAAGTGAATCCAACAATCGTGCATTGCGGTAGATTTTACGGCTTCGTCCAATCTTTGATTTTGTAAGCCGACAAGAGCCCGCTATTTTTTAACAAAATAAAATAGTAGTAGGTCTCCAAAACACTTTTTAAATTTTCAACAACAAAAATTTGCAAGAACTGGTGCTGCACGAATGGGCTGTATTGAACTTGGGCTGTAGTGTGGTAGAAGTGTCATCGCTCCTGAACGGTTCACAAGAATTATTCCTTTATTTTTTATGACTTTGTTTGACAAAGTGTACCGCTTTTTAATATCACACGTAATAACAGATGAGGAAGTGTTTTTTTATATACACTTAACAGTAGCCAGATAGAAGTTGGGGAACGGCGCGTTGGGGGACCATGCCGATTGCGTTAAATGAGCCACGATCACCTGGATTCCTCCATACAACGGCAGTCAAGTGCAGACACATGTGGTAAGGCGTTATTCAACTTGCGTCTCCCAGCTTAATTTACTCGTCCGTCGAATGAACGCGACCACTAGGCGGTGCACTGCGCCGAGATGCTTAGAGTTACTCTTCATCTCAACAAAGGTAAGCAGAGCTGCGCGCCTGTTTTCAAAACGCCGCTCGTGCCAGCATTGCTGGAACGCCATCAATTGGTTTCCAAGCAAATTTCCAGTGGGGAAAAGCTGACGCTCTGGCGTTTTTACATTTCCTGACGCCGCCACCGCAGCGAAGTTAATTAACAAATGTTACCACCAGCCAAGGTCAACCAGAATCCTGTCAATCTTTGCGCTCACGGATCAAGTGCACAGCAGATCTCGTGTTACGATTGTTCCATAGCTGGTCCATCGGAATGAAATAATGCGTGAGGTCGTAGACGGAAACAGCTGGAGTGCAGGAAGTGTGTTGTATTTACGAGATCGTCGGACGCAATATTTGACGCCGTACGCTTCGTGATTTTTTGAGGCGTGCTTCGCCCTGTCATCTCAAACGAGAAGTCTGTCAGAAACACATGCATTCTAGGCGCCATACATATTCAGTGCGTGCCGACATAGAAGTGTGATTGTCGCACCACAGTCGAAAAATACACCAAACCGCGTCCGTGTTTTAAGGCGTTAAAGGCCCCGAGTCACAGAGAATCCGGCGTCGAGTTGGTCTCGGCATGCGGCGTCCGCTGCCAACAAAATCTTTCCCAACCACTCAGACCACACAGGCCCTCCAGCTGGCGCAGCGGCGCTGGTGAAATAATTGAAATTCTCAAAGTGAAATTCGTCAGAGAAATCGTAAAGTACGACTTAACCACAACCTACAGATATAGCATCGGACTGTAATTTTAACACACGAGAAAACGTAGTTCTGTTAAGCGGAAACTCAAATACAAAACCCTCTTCCTGCATTTCTACCATTAAAACAGCAGTACGCCCCGGTCGGTATACCATGCCAAAATGCCATCCAGATGGCGCTCTCCTTTTCGGCAGCGTGGGGAGCAGCGGCGCGGCGAGAAAAAAAAAAGCTGCAGTTGCCGGGAAGCCAGACAAAGAGTCGTGGATCTTTGAATGCTATTGCGTTCCACTCTTAAAGGCGAAACTAAGGCATCCTCCAAAGTTTTTTATCGTTTACACTATAGCGGAGAAACGGGCTGGTGTATCTGGTGCACCATTCCTGGTGTGTTTAGTGTCCCTTCCGTGGTGTTCTGGGTGTGTTTTACGTACTGTGTTTGGTGTGCTCTGCTGGTGCTTTGTGTATGCTGGTGCGCTGTCTTCTTGGAGACATGGTGGTGCCTTCTGGTGGATTTGCAAAAGCCTACCGTGCACCAAATGTCTATATGTATAGAATACGTGGATCACACTTAGTTTCATGCTGCAATATGCACATTTACTATGATAACCAATTGGTTTACTTTATTCTGTAGATGAGAAGGTTCCGCAATATGGGATACAAAAGAGCAGTGCAAATATTTGTTTATTCAGTACAATAAATAAAATTGATTTTCCTATGAAAATATGAGTATAAAATAGCTTAAGTGACCAAATTGCCTCGCCTACACTTTGTTGCCATAACAACCAAGTAATTGGTCAAGACAAAGTGCTAAGCCTGAGCTGCTTAGCTTTTTATTTTTGAGTACATGCTACCTCGAACTGATGCCTAAAAGAACCTTTTAATGAAACTTGGAAGTTTTGTGGAAGTCACAACCAGGTCACAGCCAGTCGATGCTCCCCAGAGATACAGAAAAGTCCGAGAAAGCCGAGTAATTCGAGACATCACTTGAAATTCATTTTCTTCATGATATCCATAAAGGTTTTCAATGTTATAAGGTTACCCAATTACCAGTTTTATGTCATCAAGTATTGGTAGCAAAAAGAAGGCTTTAACTGAGTGATAAATGTAACTTTAAAGAGCAGGTACATACAGTGGCATTAGTGTAGCCGTGGCGCACAAAATTATATGACTTGCCTTAGTTCGCAAGTAATTTTTAAAGACACTATACAAGCAACACATAAGCAGTTTCAGTGAGCCCAAGTAGAGTATTTCAGCTTTGTGAAGTGCAAGTTTGTCCAGCCAACCAGAAGAGCTCTCCTAGTATCCGCCTCTTATCACACCTTGAGCAATTAGTGATAGCCAAAATACAGCTTATTCTATGAGGTATCATTACATAAACCATACGCGCAGATGTACATATTAGCAGGCTTTATGAGAAGAGTAGTTCTATACTGACTGGAAGTGACATAAATGGTAACGTTCTGGCTGAAAACAACTTTTCGGGTTTATCAACACTGACTCACAAGTAACTGAGCAATTTGGTGCGTGTTCATGTAATGGAGATCCACTGAGTGCGAGACACGACGGGACAAAGAAGCTATAAACTGAACATTTATTTTGATGGAAGGATTAAAGAAATTATTTCCACTGCATGAGCACTTGTACTGCACAATCGTTCTTTCTGAAGGAGTGCACAAGTTGTAATACACGCGTACAAAAGCATAATAAACAGTACTAATAAACAAGCACAAAGTGATTGCTATTTCATGTCATTTAGACACTAGTATTTCTCCTTGTCATGCAATCATAATGAGCGCTGCCTGACACTGTCTTCCAATTTTTATGTGGTATTCTTCAGATATCTTGTAAGTCAATTGGCTGTCGTAGGTGACAAAACACATGAACAATGTAAATCTGGCAAAGAGCACCAGCTGTGTCAATGCATCGTCAGGTGGGATGAGCATACTTGTCCCTTGAGCGAATCATGGTTCTCTCCTGGGCGCATGTTGAGGCACCGGTCATTCTGCCCCATGTGCATTTGACCAAATAAACACATGGTCAAAGGAATATAAGACACTATTCCTGGCGAACACAGGACAAATAAAGCCGAAGGAATTTCGGCTTTTTTATCCGGCTCTCCCTTTCACCTTGGGTATCCCCTGGTGAAATAAACATGATGGTGATAATGATGAAATTTAGTGGTATATTCTCAATTTGCTCGTGGAATTCCTGTGTGCACGCATTTCCAGCGAAAAGCGACGTAGGCAGGATATGCACGACAGTCCACAAGTGAGTTGAGAAAGGCAAGCAGGCAGGCGAGATATGCTTGGTTAAAAATACCATGAAAGTTGTCTATTGTACAAGTGATTCAAGGCTACCCCCTGGTAAGTATTACAAGCAAACAGATTATAAATGTGCTTTAAGACGCAGATATTACAATGTTGGCTGCTGCTCACCAGTGCTTGAGGAATGCAAATTCGTCATCATGAGCAATCGTTCACTTGTTAAATAACATTTATTTATCTGCTCAAAAATAATGAGAGCGAAGTGCTAAGGGCATTACTTTGAAAATCGTGATTGGCTTCTTATTGACTTAGCGCTAGAGCTTGGTAAGTATGACGAGCCATTTGCTCGTTAAGTGAAAATTTGTGTGGCATGCAGCATGATATGGTACGATGAAATGAAATGACTCAGCCTACAGAACGGTAACCAGATGTCCCTAGTGACTCAGAAATACAGCTCCAAACGCGTGACTAGTAATTTGCTCATAAAGTGGTATTTCAATTGATATCTATTATAATATATTACAATGCAAAGAACACTCTTTTCGGAAACGCGACTTTTTGTCACTAGTAACTCAGGACTGTAGATTCCTAATAACGGCCAATCATTTGCTCTTGTAGAGAATGCTTGTTTGATATGCTTCATGACAAGTTCAAGTAAAATAAAGTACCTCGATCTTCACAATGGTGATTAGTTATTAGTAGCGTCTCGCTACTGTAGCTTCGTTATAAAGCATTTATTCATTTGGTCTTCAAGTAACGTGTACTTTGATATGCATGATGACATAATATATTGAAATATATTTTTACCTTCCAAATGGGGACTTGTAACCACTAGCGACGCGATACCAAAGCCTTTATTCAAAACCAGCCATTCACGTTTGATATAACGTGTCATTCGATATGCACCAGGATCTTTTAGAATACAATAGTTCGGTCAAACGGTGAATCGTTGTCACTAGTGACTTAGCTCAATAGCTTTTGCTTGTTAAGTGAGAAACGTGTCACATTCAGCCCTATGTGGCTCAATGAAATGAGAACTCTGCATACAGAATGGCGACTAGTTATTAGTGACCTAGAAGAAAAATAAAGGCTAGACAAAGGCAAAATATTAGGATGAACAAAAATGGGAAAAGAACGTAACACCGTGAAGCGAAATTATTATTGCGAACTGCTTGTTTCTTTAGCTTAATCAATTGTGAGAGGTGAACGGAGTATGTGTGATGCCATGATGAGATACAGTAGCTTATATGACCGTGTATAAAGGTGTAACATAGTGTTGTGAGAACATGGAGGCGGAAGAAGAACCTGGTTTTAAAGAGGGCACGTATGCCAAAAGATATTCTAATACAGACTGGAGAAATATGTTTATGAAACCGAAGATGAGTGTCAACAATGACTCCGAGAAAAGTAACATGATCGGATGAAGTTAGAGCCTGGTTTTTGATGAAAAGACACGGAGGCATATTTTTTTCTGTTTGGTGATTGAAAAAGCATAAAAGAAAATTTAGACCGATTAATTGAGAGCCGGCTTGCTGCACACCACTGCGCAAGAAAATTTAAACGTGCTTCTAATTTGGAACTTTAGACGTTAAGGTCAGGGCTGTGAGCAAAGATGGTGGTCTCGTCTGCATATAAATTACACTTAGAGCTGGAAAGGCAATAAGGCAAGTCATTAATGTATGTTAAGAACAAATGGCATCCTAAAATAGATCCTTGGGGAACACCTTTAACAATAAAAGAGGGATTAGAAAAACAATGATCAACGACAACAAGCTACCGTCTGTTAGATTGATTAGTTGATTGTTTAAATAACTTTTATTTTTCTGTTAGATAAGTTTTTAGCAGTGATAGCGCTGGCCCAACAATACCATAACACTCAAGTTTCAAAAAAAGAATGTTATGGTCAATAGAATCAAAAGCCCTAGAAAAATATATGAATATAGAAGTTGAAATGCCACCGTGGTCAATGTACGATTTAATATTATCCGTGAAACATGCGATGGCAGCGTTAGTAGACAAACCTGAGCGGAAACCAAACTGAGAAGAAGCTAACATGTTATATTTCGTGTAGTACATGTGTAGCCTTGTTTCAATCAATTTTTCTAGAACCTTCTCAAGGATGGGAAGACCAGAAATCTGGCGATAAGTTTCACGTGAAGATTTCACACCATTTTTCCAGACAGCTATGACCTTCGCAACCTTGAACTGGTCAGGGAAAGCACCAGAACTTAAAATAAGGTTAAATATGTGGCTTAAAATGGGTGAGATGGTAGAACGAATCAATTTAATGTGTTTTGCGGAGATGTTCTCCACACCAGGGCCAGTTTATTTTGAACCTAAAATGACGGTTTCAATTTCTTCGGTGTTAGTGGGTTGAAAAAAAGATTGTGGTTGACGGGCGAAGGAAGGAGAAAAATCAGGACTGTCAGGGATGGTAGTACTTGCCGAAAAGTAATCGCTGAATGCATTAGCTACCTCATTCGGCAATGTTATGATCGCACCATTTATAGATAGCGATGTAATCGGGTCATATGAATCACAAATATTTAAGAATTGATTTACCAACTGCCATTTTCCTTTAGTATTAATACCACATTTTTGAATTTGGTCTTCATAATAGCTGCGCTTTGCATTTTTAAGAAGTGTGGTAAAGTGTTGAAATAATGCTTATATCGTGCTTTAAGGTGCATATTCAAAAGGCTGGTGCTTGGTTCTTTTTGTAGAGTTTGCCCTTCTTTCTCAAACAGCGTAACAGAGAATTTGATAGCCAGGGGCAAAGGGGAGCATGATAACGTCGCTGAGAGGACAGGACGGTAGTGCACGATTTCACGGCACTATTAATAATGTGGCTAAGTTTGGTTACCGCAACTTCAGGATCTAGAGCTTCAAGAACCGGCAACCAGTGCGCCTCTTCAATAATTTAGCGTATTAATTGTTATCAAAATAGGTTCTGAAGTGCACTGTATTTCCTTGGGAAATGGATTTGACAATGGACAGAAATATAAGCTTATCGTCCATAATATTACTTTCAGTAACACCAACTCGAGCGGGTACGGTGAAATTAGCTATAATGTGGTCAATTAGAGAGTGTGAACTACTGTTTGTATAGCGTGTAGGGAAAGTTATAAGGCAGTGGTAGCGATAGCTATAGATGCAGGTGAAGTAGTCTCTTGTCACAGTGTGAGAATCTTCTAATAAGTTTATGTGGATATCACCAAGGATTAAAATATTTTTATCGCCAGACAGTTGATGTAGTATGACTGAAAGTTCAGTGAGAATGCTGGAAGAATAAGATGAATGAGAACAATAGATGAAACCACAGACGACTTGGTGATGGTTGTTAGTTATTGCAAGTGTACCAAATTCTACCCAAACGGATTCACACTTGGGGATGCTTAATTTAGGTCATGACGTCGCGTGTATGATAAGCTATTTAACACGTAGATGGCAGAGCCTCCACATGGATCATCATCACGATGGAAATACTCGCATGAGTAACCTGATATACCGTAAAGGTCTTTATCTTCAGCCGAAAGCATCCTTTCAGATAGACCAATAATTGAGAATGGACAGTAAAAAGAGGCAAGAAAGGCTGAAATCTCGGTATAATTTTTACGCAAACTGCGGGCGTTTGCATGAAATGCAGAAAAACCTGCAGCATTGGATGTGATCATGTTAGCACCATGCCGTGACATGTGCGCCATGATAAATTTGTTGAAGAAGCTTGTACAAATGACATGATCTAGGCATCACTAACACTTTAAGGCCTTTATCGCACAAAATACGATAAATCCGCGTTTCCTGCGTTTTCCGTACGTTGATAGTGCCAGTGTCAGTCCAGAGGAATGACCATTTATGTTGTCTTTTCAAGGCAAGTGCTTTCCCAAACAGAACCTTATTTTAAGGGGTCAGATGATCGTTAAAGTAGATAGGCGTTCCACGAGAGTCAGCACTTTGCCTTTCATTTGCCTCATTCGACCCATGCGCAGACAGGGATGATGCACGGTAAAGGCCAAACAACTTGTCGAAGGGCGAGCCTTACGACCTTTAGTAAGAAATGTGGTGCGTTTGTCACGGGAGCAAAAACGCACTAGGTTGCAATGATCAGTATTGTGCGTTGGAACCCTGTGGGCCGTATCAACGTCTGTAACTTTAACAGGACAGCCAGTTTTTTCGCCAAGAGCTTCAACAATCTTGACGCAGTCTTCACCTTGTGTGACAGGGATGCCTTTTATTTCAATATTGTTGGATCGAAAGTAGTTCTGAAGCTGAAAAACTTTGCGCTGGGGCATTTCGTTGTCTTCTACTAATTTTTATTGTAACATGGTTAAATAAAATGAAATAACATTTCGTTGGTTGTGCATTATTATCTAGCAAAATAAAGACTAAGGTCACGAATTGCAGTATAGTGACGCACCACTTCAGATTATTATTAGTGAGCAGCGAGCCATCGGTTATATGACGCTCGCAAAACACTAATTGCTTCTATGTGAGCACAGGAAGATCACTCGGATATTCATAGGTACAAAACAAGCAACAATAGTCATTAGCCACTAGGCGTTATCTTTTAACTATGGAAGAGGGGTCATACCAAATGAGAGAACAGCATTTAGATCAGGAATCAAGGGAAGCTGGAAGCCTAGCGCTATCTTGGAGCTCATTCAGCTATGCGCTCCCGTCTTGCAACCAGTGTGTAGGAACGGAACGAAAACAAAAAATAAAAAGAACAATATTTTTGACCGGAACGAAAGCGTACCGAAACGTTATTCATTATTTTGTTCCTGAGTGAAACCGAAATATTTTTCATCAGTTTTCAGTTCAAGGGAAAAATCGGCAATCCGCAACAACCGACGTCAGGCAAGCGCTTATTTCAAGGATCAGCCTAAGTGCGTATCTCAGGCAGCGATAGTGCGAGCGATAGCCGGTTGAGCGCTCCACTAAGCCTGCCGCTCGGTTAACTAGCAGATCAGCATCGTAGCAAAATCCAAGGCTTGCGCGTTGAAGGGCTCATCGTTTGGTTTTCTACGGGTACGACGCTTTGTTACCGCAGCTTTATCGTTCGTGGTCTCGCATTTAGGCGAGCACACTCGATGACGTGCTGCTTCTGAGATCATGCTGAGTGCCTTGACTCAAGGCAATGATCATGATCTCAACTCATAATTCACAATAGCCTGAATAGCACGAAGCAAGGACGGCTTCACCCAGGACGAGGCGACTACTGCAAGCCCTCGTCGTCAGCCGCAAAACATTTGCGCTACCGCATCAAACCATGCGCAAAACGGTTACCGCGCACATAGACAAGTAAATTCAGAAAAAATAATTGAGAAATATATTGAGAAACACAAATACTGAGAAAGCTATTCTCAAATTATTGCGAAAATAAATCCTATATTTTGATCGTTACTTTTCCTGAAAATTTTTGCATATGAACCAAAACCGTTATGAACCGTTACGGAACATTTTTTCGTTTCGAAACCGAACCGAAAAGGAACTTTTTTCAGTCGAGCGAAACTAAAACCATAACGTAACCGTCTTGCTTGCAACTCATACTGAGCGGTACAACACATTTGCGACTCAATGTAAGTGATGAACGACATGGCCTTTGTATTTAGTACATAGATGCAAATAGCTACTTCGGCAAGCACAAACTAGGCGGCATTACATTTCGCTCGCGTTAAAAAGTGATCAGTTCTAGAGTTCTTTTGTTTGCGCTTTGTAGTGATTGCATTTCGTACACTTAAACTAGACGAAACGACCATGACAGAAGCGATCAAAATTGACACACTAGAAGTGGTAAGGCATGCTGCGGCTTTAGAATGGTATGCAAAAAGTCATTCTGTAATATCGGCAGCGCGGTGGTTTACGTTTCCTAGTACGCTTTCCGTGGTACTAGTGTTTGGATCCATGACATTCCGCGGAATATCTGTCGCAGAACGCCTAGTTAGCTCAATTATGCTCGGCAGGAATATGACGGAATCGTCTGGCTTCTGAGCCGTGATGGATAATCTGTCGGGCAAGTCACTACTGCGGTCAGTCATGTCATGATGGACGTTTGCTCCATGTTCCACGAGCCTCATCCAAGCTGCGAAAAGGCCGAGAAATACGAATATGAGAACGAAGAGCACCACAGCCTGTCTTGTCGACACGAGATCGTCGGGCGGCATTGGATGCTGGGGCCCATGTACATAGTTTTTGAGGACATCGGGGCCGTCGTCCAAGCCACGTCGCATGGGCGCTTCCATTGTGGGGCTCCACATAGATGCACGCGGTAGTAGTGGTGGCTTGTACAGAGGCACGTTCTGAAATGGATTGGCGGTGCGCAGCATCGGGGCGACCGCCACCGCTGCTGGCTTTTCAGGAGGCGGTTGGTCCTCGACGAGACGGCGTCGCTTTGGGGTCACTGCTCCGCCAGCTGCAGTCGCTCCTGGAGATGGTAACATGTGTTGCAGACGTGTGGGTGGGCCAGCTGGATTTTCCTTTCTCCCACCCATCCTGCGGTCTCCTTTTCGCATCTGCGCATTATCAGCATCCAGCGCCTGAGCTTTCGCCGGCGATCCTTGAGCGACGGTGCCTGGCTTTGTCGGGGCGAGAAGAGCTCTGGCAGTCTTAGGCGTCGTTGGCGTTTTGGTAGCAGCTGTCTTAGATTTTGGTGTCTTCGTCTTTGGGGACTTGACAAAAGGCGACTTGGTGTGAGATTTGCCGTGAGGCGTCCTCACCGTGGGCGATTTGGGATTTGCAGGCGTCTTGGCCTCCATTGGCGATGCGTCGTAAGACGCGTTCATCACGGCTGTTTTGAGGTCTTTGTATTCTTCCGGCAACTCTTCCGAAGCATCGGGGAGAGCAAGCGTCGTTTGTTTCGTCGTCGGGCTGGCCGGTGATATAGGTCGAGGTTTTGAAGGCAAGGACTCCGCCTGGACGTTCCCTGGTTGCGGTAGTGCTACTGCTTGCGTGGCACCATTCTTTGCAGACGACGGGACGTGACGCGGAGCGACCTGTGTCGGACGGTCTGCCATGGCTGAATGCTTTCTTCTTCCTCCTTGACTTACATATTCATTGTACGCGAGCCACCGGCATTTTTGTCTTAATGTTGTAATTTTTGTTTTTTCGCGCGGATCAGTAACAGTGAAGTGGGGAGAGGGGATCTAATTAGGTACGTGAGGCTGAGTTAGGGCAAGTTAAAAGGCCAAATTCAAAACTTCCGGAAAAGGCATTGGGCGGATGAAACGGCAGAAGATGACAAGGTAGGCCTACGATTGCGGTATTCACTTTATTTTTTCCTAAGTGTATGTATAGGTCCTCTTAAATATTGTTATACCGTTTAGTTGCCAAATGCTTCGTTTTGAATGTTCGTCTTTAACCCTTTTCTACGTTATTGGGTGTACGTTTTAAACCATCCAGTGTGGACATACCCGTCGTGAGTACAAGCCATGTTTTGAGGCAACAACAACAACACCATATTAACTGCCCGGCCAGCGTCCCTTCATCCTCTATGGTTCCTTCGTTGATGAGTACACTGTAAATGTCTGCAGCCCCAGTTCTGACTCTGTTTTGTGAATGATACATTAACAAAGGACTACAGTCGAATGAAGGCTACAAAATGATGTTCGCAACACAGTTCACAGACAAGTCATTTGGCGAGTCATAATTATAAGTGAATGTGTTGTCTGCAGAAACAACGACTTCGGCGAAAAGTAGCAGTAAAGATGGGTCATTCCACTCTGGGTCCGTGGATGAACACCTGAGCGAACTGCAGTTCTATAGGACAGTGGCCACATCTTTTCTCAGCTATAATACGGAGATATCCACATGTCCTTGGCCACCAACGAACCGATTCTGTCTTTGATGATATTCTATCCCCTCGCTATGTCACATCTACTCCAATCAACTTCTGGTTTCTGTTGCCCCAAAACTATTCTTGATATTGAAAGAGCGGAACTGTTTAAGACCTTGGTTGCGCCGCGTAGTGCGCAAAACGACTCCTGGCGATGACGATACCGCGCGTTGCCTAGCAAACACCTCGCAGAGGAGCGTGTGTTTCTCCTCCTCTCCGTGCCGTGCACATGTTGCTTTGACATGGGACGTTAAGGAGAGGGAAGGAAAGCATGCGCATGGCGCACGCTATGCTCGGGAGAGAGAGAAAGAGATACACGGTCAATACCACATCCAAACCCTACCCAGAACCATGCAACCCGCATTTCACGTAAAACGCCGGAAACTTCGAGCCAATGCGCTACAACGAAGCTATGGACAGGTGGAAGGAGTCTACTATGTGGACGCCGAAGCCTATTAGCCCCGAGAACGACCTACAGGGGCGCTGTGAGCGCCGCTCGCGTGACGTCAGGGCACGGACTCGCGCCTGTCGTCTGCTGCCGTTCGGGCGCCTTCTGCTGTGTTTCCGTTTGTTTGCTGTCGTTCCCTGTGCTTGTATGCTTATGACGGTCATCCCAAATATATTTTAACGACGTCTTCATTTGCGCAAACTTATTCAAAGAGCTTATTTCCTAGACGACAATTTATTTCTCAACGGCAACGCTGCAGTGCCATCCGAAGGAGCTCAGACCAACCCATTGCGTGTTTTTAATGCCCGGATCTAGACTTTGCAGATTGAGGGACTAATAAAAATGCATAAATAGGAAGTGACTAATAAAAGCATAAACGCAAAAACATATCACATAAGAATCCATTTAGGATACCATACCTGCAGTGGTGCAACGAGCATGTCACTGTCTGCTACATATGACTGCTACATTTACCTTGATTTTAACCCATTAAAACGTGTTTGCTTATCACGAGTAGCTCATGGTATAACATCTAATTTTTCATTTCTTCATAGAAACGCTCGGCAGTAAGACGAGGATCTGACACTGCAGTTTAGATTCAACCAGCACCATTTGTTTATTTAACTGCTTCTCAAAATTAGGCCGTTCTTCATCGGTTAATTTTAAGTGGCGGTAAATTGGAGTAAAGCTAATTGAGGCTCACAGCTATTTGCAGACTACGCAAAGGAATTTACCAATATTTATTCACGGTTCCATGCTACACGTTTAACTCAATGTGCAATTTAGTGCTGCTTGTTTCTTGAGGAACACACATCACGAATCTGTTTGGCGATCTGACACAGGCTGCTCGGGCGAAATTTTTTAGTGAAATATGTCTTTTGGACCGTTTGGCTGCAGCTAGAAAGAAGCCGAAGCCTCATTCATTAGTAGTATGCGGCTTATTGAAGATATCATTGTTCTCCTGTGGAGGTCAAAAATCAAGTGAATTCATTTGAGGCTTGTGGTGTCTTCTCGATGAGGCGGGTATGTGAGGTTCTCTTTTATGTACTCACGAAGCAAATAAGTCGCAGTTTGAGTGTAGTTAAACAAACGCAGGATCGAAACATGGTGAGGCAGAAGGCGTTTGAATTTGTCTCTTCAGCGCAGCCTAAGCTGCGCTGTATAACCTCGAGTATACCTTAGGCATTGCAATTGGCGCTTAAAGAACTGCTTCATGGTTTCAATTCGAAGTTGTAGTGAACTGATGGGTTTCGCGAATAATGAATGCCTCGCCATAACGACAGTAGGCAGATTTATTTGCGTAAGGGCTGTGCCATGACGTCGATAACGGCAAGTGAGGGTCACTATGAAACATTTTCTCGCTTGCAATTGATAGGCTCTCGATCTTAACCACGAAACTGTTATTTCAGGTGATTACGGTTATGGTATTCGTGAAGTATACACATACTATACGTGACGCGCCGACGTGTCAACAGCCATGAGCAATGCGTTTTCTGGGTGCCTGTTTCAGAGAACGGTGAATGTATTAGCAAACGTTTTCATGCAAAATGCGCGCCCAACTCTTCCTTTTACGCGCTAATAGAGTACCCATATTTGACTAGAACAACTCACTATAGTAATAAGAATCATCATAAAAGATTCGCTGTGCAGTTTCTTTCTAACGCGCATTTATAATATTGACATCAAATACCAATACCAAGATTTTTCTTTTGAAAAGCAATGTCTCTCATAGCTAAGCACTAAGGGAATGTTAAGTGTTTTACGGAGCATCATACACAACTCAGTGTTTTGAAATTGCAGTCATTATTTTTACGCAAAGTTTATGAACAGACACGGCGCATATACGCATTGCAAAACCAGTACACCCCTTCAATGCTACATGGCTGGCGATATCCACGCCGCGAATTTTTACGACTCGCAGTTTTGAAGACAAAACTGCCGTTCAGGCATGACAGTAAGAAGAAGCCGGCATATCCTTCAATAAGTACGGCTCGAGCCACCAATACTTCAAGCATGCACGAAGGGAACGAGCGCGCGCAGCAACCGAGCGAGCGAGCGCCGTCCTGGCCGTGACGTCACTCGTAGAGGGCGCCACTCCAAGTTCTCGCCGCTAATAACACTAAATATTGTTATGATCTAGCGGTCATAGACAAGCATGGTAACAATGTTCGTTCAGCATCAGTCAAGACCACCTCAGCGGGCGACGCAGAAGAGGCCGCCGTTGCACTCGCATCGGTGCTACCTGATTGTGATGTCATCATCAGTGACTCGAAGACTGCTATACGGAGCTTAAGTAGCGGCTAAATTACCAACCTCGCGCACTCTCTACTTGTCGCTCATCCGCCGAAAAACTACATCGCTCTCATCTGGATTCCAGCACATGAAGGACTACCAGGCAACGAAATGGCTCATGCCACTGCTCGAGGTTTCACGGACCTAGCGGACGGAAATGTGGGCCTTACTTTAAAACCCAATGACTCCCAACAACACACCAATAAGGATACACTCATCACCTTCCATGAAATGTGCACACATTACTAACACCAACGCCTCTGTGTCGAGCACGCGCCAGAGAGAAATATTGTGGCGCCAACTACAAACTCGCTCTTTTCTTACCCCACGCACTTTGCACTTATACTTTCCCGACAATACCCGACACGCAAGTGTCGCTTCTGCCCTGTCCAGACAGCAGATCTCTCCCATATCATGTGGAAATGCCCCATGAGATATCCCCCCCCCCCATAACCTAAAATCATTAATTAGTAGCGAGGAGCTGTGGGAGACTGTCCTGTGCAGCTCCGATCCAACCCTGCAGGACCGAGTCCTGAGGTGCGCTGAGGAGGTAGCGGAGGCGTACCGCGACGGGTAGGCGGACGTCTGGCAACATAGGGTGCTGAGACTGGAGCACACAGACCTCCCTCTCTCGCCCCGGCCCCTCCCCTTTCTTAAAGAAAGGTAAATAAAAGCTTATTCCGTCATTGAAATTGTAGCAGCACCAACGCTGCCACGCGCAGAGCTGCTGCCGACGCCGTCCGCGTTTCCCCATTTCCCCTCACTCGCGCTGAACGCGCTCGGTGTTCGTGACTGCAGCAGGCGACTCTGGTGGCGGCTCGGCAGGTTTTGACTAGCCACGCCCCGGCAAGTGTGGAGGCGGAGCTTGCCAAGACGTCACCGGGAAGATAAATCTCAGAGCCACCGCGATGGCGGTAGTACTCTCGTTAAATCTGTGGCAAGTACATGTAGCCTTGACATGGGACAACCAAAGATCCTGACACCCGAAGAATAAGCCGCTCATGTTGAAGCGCGTCACGCGGCCAAGCTTACCGATGCGACCCGAGCAACGCAACGCGGTCAGCGCGGGCCTTCCGCTCATGGGAGCGACAAAATGGAAAACGCACACCGCGCCGCAAGCAGCAGCGGCTCAGTAGTCGAGTTACAGCACCTGGCTGATATGGCAAAAGAGCACTGGACAGGCTCACTGCCGGCGCACCCAAACCATGGAACAGGTGCGGACATATCAGCAGGTGGCGACGTGGAGTGGACAGTTGGAGGCCCAGCCACCCGACATGCGCACCAGCGCAGCCCCCTGGACGACCCAATGCCGAGTATCTGATGCCCTCGTCCTCGGGCACATGCCCCTAACATTCGGGCGCTTCACCTCGAGTCTATTCGCGATAGTCCATCCCGACATGACCCGGCTCCCCGACACCTCCGCCCGGTAAAGCATAGCCTGCGGCAGTCTCGGGGTTCCAGCAGCCTGGCACGCAGCCTCGCAGCTACATAGGGCCAGGGTGGCGGGGGCCGAGGCACTCGGAGATGAACTCCAGGGCCTGACGGAACGCTTCCGAGGTGCGAGCGAGGATGGCTGCTTAAAACCATTCAGGCTGAGGACCTGGACACAGACGCCTTCGTGTTGGACCTATTAGGGTACAACTACCACAGTAGAAATAAATCTGTCAGAGAAACCTTGGGGCAAGTCGCAACTTGACACGAAGTCACTTTCGGTCGTCAATGGGGATTGGTATTTTTGGAAGCCGGGAATACCTCATGGTCACGCGCGCGCCACAAGACACAAATAGATCAGCCGCTCTTGTCCCTTTCTCCCACCCCTGGGGAAACAGGAGGCATACCGCCGGCAGTGGAGGCCCGTTAAAGCATGCACAGACCGTTACGTGGTAGGGTGTCGAAAGTGGCCTGGAAACAGGACACTGCTCAGCACAACGTCCATGCTGTTTCAGTCAGACAAGCCTGTTTCTGCCCTTTGTCTTCGCCGACATTTGTTAGCCATACGACCACGGCAAACGTCTCGGTCACTCCCTGCTTGCATTCTAGGGAGATCTCTGGCTTGCATTAAACGTTTTTATTTCACAATGAGTGTTGCGTCTTTAATGTGTTAGCACTTTAGGTCCCTCCAGAACTTTCTGGGGGCTGTCTTTGCATCTACGTTTCTATCTAACCGTTTTGCCGTTTACCTGGGTCACTGGGTAGATCGTGGTCGAATGGCTAGCACATTGGACTGTTGTGCTGAGGGGCAGAGTTGGAAACCAACGATCGAACCAACTTGGGTCACTGAGTGTGCGTTAACGTATACATAGGTGCAGCCTTTTAACGAACCTATATGACGCCAACATGGGTCAATTTAGATGGGGGACTGGGCAGGTACCTCTGTTCGAAGAAACTCTGACGGCGACTTGGAGCACTGGGTATTTTCCACTCGGTCTGTGCTGGTCTTCAACGAATATCTTAAAGACAAAGCTGGGTCACTTGGTGCGTGCCAGTAGGTGCGTGCCGTCCTAAAATGAACGACTTTGAGACCAACTTCGGTAACTACGTTAGTGTCACCGGTAATGTGCCGCTCTAAATGACGAAAAACCCATACTTTTTGCCGATACTGCTTCGAAAGAAACGTACTTTTCGATGCTGCTTCGAAAATAATGTTTGCTCGCAATTTCTAACAAGGTGTCGCATATTTATTTTGCCGAAGCTTTTCATGTGCTTTCCTAACGCCATTGGAATTATGGCCAATCCCACACAGTGGGTATGTGCCACACTTTGTGAGGTCATCAGCATCACCACTATCATTTGAATTACTTGCGCTGCCCTAAGACCATTCGATTGCTGGTCTATCCTCCGTAGCTAGTTGCACTGCTACATCTTGGACTATAGGGAAGCACCTCGCTTTGTTCCGCCCACGCTTATCTATTGTGTCCTCGGAGGTTCCGCGCACTTTCAGCTGAACCATGGTAATGTGTCTCTTCTTTATTGACTGATTTGCTTAGGTTCACGTTCTAAAGGCATATGGTGGATTAGAAAAACGGTATAATTGAACACTTCGAAATAGTAGTGATGATACAGCTTTTGAAAGAGCCTTCAACTGCATTGCTCAAGCTCGGGATGTTCAAATTTCTATGTGATGAATTTATAGAGCCAGCTCTCTCTTACATAATGTGGCAGTGCTAGCAATGCGCCATCATAACGGACTGCTTGGCACTTGTTATTCAAGTGTTATAGAAGCAATTGTGGATAGTATAACGAGTTTTAATAGAAATAATGGGGAACAGCTTCTTTAAAATAAAACTCTGAACTATTGTAGTTTCCGCACGAGCGGGTTATACGTTTCTCAGCTATTGTATATTTCAAGTTTAACAAAATTGTTGACATGACTCGCGACCCCGACGCGTTGAGGTGCTGGTGCGGTGAGAGCAGGTGATAGTGTCACGCAGAGAGTGGGATTTGCAACGTGCAGAACCGCTTATCGTTTGTCGCCGCCGGATAGCGAGAAATCCGGCTATGGTCTCAAATCTCGCTTGGATAATAGTAATGTTTACTTTAATACAAAGCCAGGTACGATTAACACTCAAGCAAAGCAATCATATTTACATGGTCGCGCTGTATTCACATCAATATAGCAGGGACATAGGATTAAATATGGCATTGCATGTTTCTATGTATGATTCCGTTGACTCTGTTGGAGGTTGTGAGCATCTAGGAGGATAGCTAAAGTTTAAACTGCACAAATAACAATTCGGTAAGTTGAAATGATTGCGAACGCGCAAATTGCACGGTTGTTGCTGTCCGTATTGACTAGTAACCCCGGTGGTCCTCATGTTACAATAAACTCCAGCTGGCGTTTGTAGAATTGTCTCCCTTAGTGTGACTGTAAAATGCTGATGGCAAGAACACACCAATATAGGATTTATATATATATATATATATATATATATATATATATATATATATTGTCACCCAGCTAGTACAGCTAGAATAGTTGACCAGCAACAGATAGGCAAAAAACACGTCAGCCTTTAATAATGGCTGGACCTCGGAGAGCGCGCGCGCAACCACGAACTTCGTCGTTCTCGCCTCAAGGGGCCTGTGCCACCACGTGCCAACTTATTTCGCGTCATTGCTCCCTTCTCGAAAGCGACCGACCTGGTCTCTTCAAGGGCATGGGGCGAGCAATATGGGCAAGAGAGCCAACATGAAGAAAAAAAAGACATACAGGAATGTACACAATGCTGAAGCGGTTTGTGAGAGTTGCTTATCCCTCGCGTGCGTAGTACGGCTTCATCCGTACTACGTGGACGACTTCAGCACGGGGACTGCGTCGGTTCGAACTAGGATCAGAGCTTTGAGGCACCACCTCATAGTTCACATCACTGAGGCGGCGTACAACTTCGTAGGGGCCGAAATAGCGACGCAACAATTTCTCCGAGAGCCCACGGTGTCGGATAGGTGTCCACACCCACACGCGGTCGCCTGGTGAGTACTGGACGTTCCGTCGGGTCCGGTTGTAACGGCAGGCGTTGGCATTCTGCTGGGTGCGGATGCGATTCCGAGCAAGCTGGCGAGCTTCCTCTGCTTTTTCGACGAACTCTTCAGTGGTGTCATTCCTTGTGGTTCCGTGATCTACCAGGAGCAAGGCGTCTAAGGCGGTTGTAATGCAACGTCCGTAAACGAGCTCGAATGGTGTAAAGTCGGTGGTCTCTTGCACAGCGGTATTGTAAGCAAACGTCACGTATGGCAAAATTTCATCCCATGTCTTGTGTTCCACATCAATGTACATGGATAGCATGTCAGGCCAATGTTCTGTTCAGGCGCTCTGTTAAGCCGTTAGTCTGGGGATGATAGGATGTGGTCCTTCGGTGGTCAGGATGCGTCAGCGTGACGACTTGTTGCAACAACTCCGCTGTAAACGCTGCACCGCGATCAGTAATGAGCACAGCGGGTGCACCGTGACGAAGCACCATGTTGTGGACGAAGAAGCTGGCGACTTCAGCAGCAGTTCCCCGCGGCACAGCTTTTGTCTCCTCATAGCGAGTTAAATAATCGGTTGCCACGATTATCCACTTGTTTTGCAAGGAAGACGTGGGGAACGGACCAAGAAGCACCATTCCCACTTGCTGGAACGGCGCCGGAGGCGGATCCAAAGGCTGAAGGAGGCCGGCAGGCTTTACGGGTGGGACTTTACGCCTCTGACAGTCACGGCACGTTCGCACATAGCGCTGAACCGACGAAAATAGGCGTGGCCAATAGTATTTCTGCCGTATGCGCGCTAATGTCCTCGCGAAGCCTAAGTGGCCGGCACAGGGATCGTCGTGACACGCCTGTAAAACTTCCTCGCGCAGCGCCGTCGGAACGACGAGAAGGAACGTTTCTTGGCTGTTCTCGAAATTTTTCTTGTACAGGACATCGTTCCGCAGGCAGTACGATGTCAATCCTCGTGAAAGTGGGCGTGGGACAACAACGTCAGCTCCCTCGAGATGTCGGATGACTGGAAACAGTTCAGAGTCTGCACGTTGGTAGTCAGCCATGCGCACCACGTCGACGACACCAAGAAACGGCAAATCTAGCTCCAAGTCGGAGGGTGTCAAGGGAATAGGAGAACGTGACAAGCAGTCAGCGTCGCTATGCTTACGGCCCGATCTGTAGACAACAGTCATGGCGTATTCCTGGAGGCGGAGGCTCCAACGAGTGAGGCGACCTGACGGGTCTCGTAGATTGGCAAGCCAGCAGAGCGAATGGTGGTCACTGATCGCTCGAAATGGCCGGCCGTATAGGTAAGGTCGGAACTTGCTGATGGCCCACACGACTGCTAAACATTCTTTTTCGGTGGTTGAATAATTAGCTTCTGCTTTTGTGAGACTACAGCTCGCGTACGCAATTACACGTTCTGCTCCGTCTTGCCATTGAACCAGAGTAGCCCCGAGTCCTACGTTGCTTGCGTCTGTGTGAATTTCAGTTGCCGCGGTGTCATCAAAATGCGCCAGCACTGGAGCGGATTGAAGGCGTTTGCGCAATTCGTTGAAGGCCTGCTCTTGGTCTTCCGTCCAGGCAAAGGGCACATCTTGTCGCGTCAGTCTCATGAGAGGTTCAGCAATCCTCGAGAAGCCTTCAACGAAACGGCGGTAGTAAGCGTAGAGGCCCAGGAACCGCTGAACAGCCTTCTTGTCTTTAGGGTGAGGAAACTCGGCAACGGCAGCGAGCTTTTCTGGGTCTGGTCGTACTCCTTGGGAGCTGACCACGTGGCCTAAAAACTTGAGTTCCCGGAAGCCAAAGTAACACTTTTCAGGCTTGATGGTGAGGTTTGCCTTGCGTATTGCGGTAAGGACACTTCGTAGTCGGGTGAGATGTTCATCGAACGTGCTGGAAAACACAACAACGTCGTCTAGGTACACTAGACACGTCTGCCATTTTAGTCCGACGAGTACAGTGGCCATCATTCGTTGAAACGTAGCAGGAGCGGAACAGAGACCGAAAGGCAGGACTTTAAATTCGTATAGCCCGTCGGGAGTCACGAAGGCGGTTTTTTCACGGTCACGCTCGTCCACTTCGATTTGCCAGTACCCTGACTTTAGGTCTAACGAAGTAAAGAACTCAGCATGACGCAGACGGTCCAAAGCGTCATCGATCCGTGGCAGGGGGTAAACGTCGCATATGGTGACTCGGTTAAGCCGTCTGTAGTCAACGCAGAAGCGGAGCGTGTTGTCTTTCTTTTTTACTAGTACGACAGGCGACGCCCACGGACTTGTCGACGGCTGGATGACGTCATCATTGAGCATTTCTTCAACTTGACGCTTAATCGCCTCCCGCTCCATAGGTGACACGCGGTACGGGTGCTGACGAACAGGCCGCGCCGACTCCTCTGTAACTATCCGGTGTTGCGTTATGGAGGTGCGCTGGACTTTAGATTCCGTGGAAAAACAGCCAGAGAATTCTGTCACTAGGTCCAGTAGCTGATCCTTCTGTACATCTGCTAAGTCAGCATTGATGTGGACGCGGGTACTCAGGCTGGCATGAGTTGTTGCATCCGGTGAAGTCACTTGTAACGTGCCGACATCGGAGAAGTCAGCAATGTCGTTCAGAAAGGCCACAGCTGTACCTTGAGGGACGTGCTGATACTCATGGCTGAAGTTTGTCAACAAAACTTGCGAGCACTTATTATGTATTCGAACAAGGCCCCGGGCGATGCAGATGTGTCTTTCGAGCAACAGCGGGATATTTGCCTCAGCAATACCCTCATAGTCGTCGAATGCGTCGCAGGTTACGAGGGTCAATACGCTGCTCCTTGGCGGCACCGTGATGTTCTCGTCGACAATCCTCAAGGCGTTGACATACGTGTCGTCAGTGCTGCTCCCTGCTAAGGCCTGCGCCGTTGAAAACGTTACCAGCGACTTTTGTAAGTTTATCACGGCTCCATTAGCCTGCAGAAAGTCCATTCCCAGAATTAGGTCCCTCGAACAGCTTGGGAGGATAACGAAATCTCCGAGGTACGTAAATCCACGAGTGCTCACTCGCGCTGTGCATCTTCCTACCGGCGTTAGCAGATGGCCTCCTGCAGTGCGAATCTGCGACCCAGTCCACTCGGTAGAAACTTTCTTCAGCTTGCAGGCGAGGTCCATGCTCATAACTGAGGTGTCCGCTCCAGTGTCAATTAACGCTGTTATTTCTTCGTCGTCTACGGTGACGGGAATGTTCGACGCTATTACCTCTCGTACGGTGTTTGACTGCGTCTGTACGTCTGCGTCGTTCTGTTTTCGTCGTTGTCGTTGTAGTGGAGGATCTTGCGCACAGTCGACGTCAGCGGCCTCACCTCCGGAGGTCGCTGAACTCAGTTTTCCCGAGCCGCCGGGCTAGGCGAGCGGCGTCTGAGAGCGCCACGAGAGAAGGCTTGGCTTGGTGATGGTGACCTGTAACGAGCAGGAGACGACGAACGGGGTTCGTGCCATCGTTGATCACCATTGCGACGATTCGCGACGAAACTCTCTATTTCCGGCGGCCGCTCACCAGGTCGTGGACGAGGTGCATTTGGGGCGAATCCTCGGAGCCCCACATGACGATAAGGACACATTCTGTAGATGTGCCCGGCTTCGCCACAATGGTAACAAAGGGGCTTGTAGTCTGCGGTGCGCCAGACGTCGCTCTTCCTAGTTCTTGCTTCGGCCATGTGCGGTGTGCTGCGAGGCCTGAAGCTAAAGTCCAATTGCTGAGCGGGGTACACCATGCTATACGCACTTGAGGGTGGTGGACGGCGTACTGCTTCTGCGTAACTCATTTCAGGACGCGGTCTCTGCTGTGGTGCCTCGTACTGTTCAGGAACATGGACGGCCTGTCGGACCTCGGCGCGCACCATTTCCGCAATGGAAAGTTGTCCCACAGAGGCAGCGGTCGTCTGCATCTTCTGCAGTTCCTCCTTGGTGACAGCCCTGATGAGTTCTCGCAAGGCGCCGACGTCGTTGCCGAGGGTAACGGCAGAGAGCTCCCTTGAAATCACGGCGTCGCGGTTGTATTGCCTGGCCCGCTGTTGAAGGGCCTTTTCCATGGTGGTGGCTTCGTCGTGGAACTCTGCCACTGTCGTCGGCGGATTTCGAATGAGGCCAGCAAAGATGTCCTCTTTGACGCCGCGCATTAGGTGGCGCACCTTCTTTGATTCAGTCATAGAGGGGTCCGCACGTCTGAAGAGCCGATTCATGTCTTCTACGTACGCCGTCACTCGCTCATTCGGGCCTTGAATTCTCGACTCCATTACTAACTCCGCCCTCTCCTTCCTGTCCGCCCTGGCGAAGGCATTGAGGAACTACCGACGAAATTCTTCCCATGACGTCAGTGTCGCCTCGTGGTTCTCAAACCATATTTTAGCGGAATCTTCAAGAGCGAAGTACACGTAGCGAAGCTTACGCTCGTGTGTCCAGTCGTTGACGTTGGCAACCCGGTCAAAATGGTCAAGCCAGTCGCCGGCGTCCTCTGAAGCACTCCCGTGGAAATGATTCGGCGCCCGGATCTGATTGACGACCACGTGCGATGCTGCAGTAGCGGCAGGAGGTGGTTGGTTCGTCATTCTACTCCGTTCGGGTAGCAGACCGTGCTGTGGCTGGAGTCCTTGGAGACGTCGGCTGGTACGTACGTGCACAGGGGTAAGCTCGGCCGAACTACTCGCCGGGCTTATGTCTGGGGTACGCTCCGGAGATCTTAACATCGACCGTACCCAGCACTTCCACCAGACATGTCACCCAGCTAGTACAGCTAGAATAGTTGACCAGCAACAGATAGGCAAAAAACACGTCAGCCTTTAATAATGGCTGGACCTCGGAGAGCGCGCGCGCAACCACGAACTTCGTCATTCTCGCCTCAAGGGGCCAGTGTCACCACGTGCCAACTTATTTCGCGTCAATATATATATATATATATATATATATATATATATATATATACAATGAACGAGAAGAAAGGACACCAAGGGGACCCAGTTTCAATTAGTCATTTCCATTTATTTATAGTTTTTTTATTTCAAACACGAACTACTAGACATTGCTCATATGCTTTCCTATGCGTCATTGTTTGTTAGCTTATGATTCGACTGTATATATATATATATATATATATATATATATATATATATACAGTGGCATGCAGACCCACCAGCAGCAGGTAGACCAGAACTCTGCGCTCTTCATACCGCTATATAAATACCGTAATTACACACTTATGGTCTGAACGCTTTTCGTATAAGAAATCAGAAACAACGGGAGATGCAGAAAAACAAAACAGGAAGTACATAGTAAGCCAGGCTTTTGTAGGAAGTGCCGGCATTCTTTTCAATAAATGGCGGGTTTTCTCTGGCAGAGCCGATAAAAGCCTGGACTTCTAGCCTAAGTACAGTCATCGATGAGTCCTCGCGTTCTTGGCACCTCTTGGTGGAAAACTACGTCGATCGTCCCTTCTCTTGACATTCATACCCCAACTATATCTCAATTTCCAAGCCGCTTAGGGGGCTGTCTTACCTTGTTGGTCATCAATACCACTGCCGTGAGCAGCACCACAGCCGTAGTGCGTGCTCAAGCCGCCACTGGTTCCTCGAGTGGCTCGCCAGGTAGCCCGACAGAGAACACGACAGCCACCTCGTTGATGTCTCAGATACTTGAAGACTTATACCTATTGATAACGCTAGGGTCCCCACCTGGAGCTCTGCTATTGTCGTATACTATCCAAGAAATAGCAAAATTTCTCGGTTTTTAGGAAGATTTCATTCTTTGGGTTCAAACCCCTAACACACTGGCCACCCTGCCTAGCTCGCGAGACTACAACAAATGGTTGGCTGCATTCCACCCATGCGCCACCGATCCTGGGTGGAAAGGAGCGCAGGTTTCATAACTTCTTTCGGCTGGCTCTCCCATGCTTACGGCGCATGGGGCAGGTAGTTTTCCCCAGAACTGGTGCTTTACATGCCACTTGGCACTTAAGCCAGGGAGCGCGGGCCGCTGCTTAAGCTGCGAGACTCAGACTGCGTCTGTATCGGACATCAGCATTTCTTAGCTGCCGGAGCCAGACACCACAATCAAAGAGTAGTTGACGTGGCATTAGCTCTCACCATTGCGTTTGCACAAGGACGCACCAGCGCTCCGAGTGACGCCCACGGTTCCGCTCCAGTCGGTGAGACAGACCACCACTTACAGACCACCAACGTCGCAGACCACCACTTCCACTTTGAGCTTACTTGCTATAGCACCCCAGGTTCCGTGACCATGACCCAGTGATTCTTCTGAATTTGCTTCTCGTAGTCGTCGCTTTAGGTTCTGATGTTTTTCTATTGATCCCGCCAAACATCGCATTGAACCGGGCAGCGTTATGAAGGCGTGAGTACGGATGTAGCTCTGTGGTGTGTCACGAGCGCCGGCCACCTGTCTTATTTGGCATAGCAGTCCCGTCAGCTCCGCTCGATGTCAAGGCTTTGTCATATCTCATTGTGTTGTCGTTTGCATGTTTCTCCCTGTCCTTTTAATGCTATTGAGGTTCCCAGTGTAATGACGGTCGTCAGTTCAGGATCAACACGTGCTCTGTGTATCTTTGACGCACACAGTGCCTACAGTTTTGACACAACCATACTACCTCATTGGAGAATGCAAGGAGATTGCTGTGATTCTACAAGTCTGGCAGTGCCATTTGTGCGCTGTTTAGCATGGCGTATCCGGAGTCAGGCTTTTTAGTAACGCAGTCGCAAGCATTGAAGTGTTGTGACTAGATGAGCGTAGGACCACTCAAGGGTCGCTGTGCTCAGGGGTCAAGGGTTACCCTGTGACGAACTCTGGCTCTGGTACCATTATTGGGTGTGCCAGCTCAATCTTTTGTGCAGCCCTTGCCCTCGCACTATGTGCGTTTCCATGCGTTTGCCCGTGTTAGCCCGCGTTTTTTTTATCAATTGTCACAAGAAAAGCCAGGTTTTTGAATGTCCGTATCGATGACTAGGTCAGGTGTCGATATAATGACAAAATGGTAAAATTGCGAAATAGCAGGCTTTTCATGTGCATGAAAAAAAAACCTGTGTGGACGGTGCCGACGGCATACGAATGTAAACGTGGAAGCGTTCGCTATTTTGACATTCCTATCTAAGCACTGGTTTCCGTCGACTTGAAGATGACTTCGGAATAGCGTTGTTCTCTCGGTGCCATCACCTAACCAATTTTGATCGACACATGCGCGAAAGAACTACCGTGGGAACTGTTGTAGGGCAATTATGAATTGTTATCGTAGACGCACAATCTACTCGAAAGTGTAAATGATAGCTACAGGTTACACCAACAAATTTAATAACGGGAAAGTGATGTGTGCAGTTTTCCTGAAATATTTCCATTGTGTTTAGCTAACACTAAGCGATTCGCAAACATTAGAACATCGCAGTAGAAAACTTTTGCAGCGTTGCTCTTTATGTAAGATAAGGCTTGGATTGATATCTAAAGCTGGTTTGGAAACATTGGCCATCCAGATGCCGCAGAATTCGAGAGGACAAAGGCTATGCAGGCTTCCACAATTTTCTTGATGTATGCAAACTTCCGTGCAGGTGCCCTTGTTTACGTGTTTACTCCTGGCTGATTCGTGGCAACTTCACTTTCGCTTCACTTTCATGCAGTTGAGCGATTCATGTTGCTGCACAATTTTTATGATCGAGCAGCAGATGTTAGTCGCCCCGGACGACGCCTTTTACAATTCTGTGTGTTCCGGTACCGACGAGGATGATGACGCTGGAGCGAGGTGGAATGCTGACATGATCTTCTAGCACATTCAAGGGACGGCAACCGAGACTCGTATCCGGTGGTAAAGCTTGGTTAGTGGACAGCGTTACCGACTTGCATCTTAACTAGATGACTGCACTCTGCTGGCTTAGGAAGCCAATGCCGAGTATTTAGTCCCGAGTATTAAGTCTGGTTATGAACTATAGCCCTTGCCGCGCAGATTGCGGTTGGTGCAAGGTGCCCTCCAGTTCTCCTTCCGATTTGAGGGCCGTTTCATGCAGTCTTAACTTTATTTCACTTGTAGGCGAAAGATACACTGATGACGGAGTATCCGGCTCCTGCGTCTACTGAGCGGTGACACTGTAGCCGTCAAGAAGCACATCGAGTTCGTTGATCCTTTGTCTTTGAATATAACTAAGTCGTGGCGTCGAGTCAGAACTACGTGACTTCGTCTCGGTGCTGTTACGTCACGTCGTCCAATCTTTGAGAAGCGTTTCCTTTGCTTCGAGGTTTTGACTATGATGTGACTTTTCGTTGCTGCCTCGTCTAGATCGTTCTTCCAGCGTCGTCGTCAACGGTGGAGGATCATCGCCCTTTCGACGAATGGCTGCTTTCCGTTTTTCGCATAAGGGCTAACGAACTGGCCACAGGTGGGCCAGTGACCTTTCGACACTGCGGGGAGATTAGCGGGCTGGCGACTGTGCACACTAAGGTAGTCGAGGTCACCACTGTGTTGATGTGCGCCACTCGGTAATCTCATGTGAGCGTTCACCTTACAGTGGATGTGACGCGTTGGCTGTGAACCTTCGTAGTCAAATCTTGCGTTATGGGCAACCGCAGAAGACGTTACCTGCTTCCCCTCAGTGATTGCAGAGCGGGCGATGGTAAGGAAAGCACCAACTGGTGGGCGTGCTGGTGGCCTAGGCGGCGGTGTACGAAGGAATTGCGGCCAGACCGTGTCCTGGTGTGGGAGAGGAAGGGGTACCTGACAGGCGCACAGGCTGGCATAAGTTATAGCTTCGGGCAGGGGCTGTGAACATTTGAGCTGCACTCCGGAAACTCGCCATGACCGTTGAAGTTATTCCTTTCTGATGTCAATGATCTAGGCCACCTCAGGTTACCACGAAAGAAACAGCTTGCGCAGTTCTTCGAGCACAGTAGCCTTGATGGTCTGACGGAGGTTGTCGGAGCCTAGTGTGGGGTTTCGCACTGCGGCGTGAGCACTTAGCGATTATATGGCCTGTCGTACGCTTCCTGGGTCTCCTCAATCATCGTCGCCCCTGTTAGAAATTCTGTTATGGTCTTGGGTGGGTTCCTAATCAGACTCGCGATGATCTTTTGCTTTACGCCCCGTGTCAGGAAACCAATTTTTCTCCTCGGGCATTTCCTGGTCGGCGTGCGGGAAAATACGGGACACATCTTCCACGAAAACGGCCATTATCGCGGTCGGTAGCCACATTCGGGATTCCACTAGAAGTTCGGCGAGTTGTCTTTGGACGGTGCTTGTGAACGTCCTCAAGAATCTCCTGCGAAAGAGGTCCTAAGTTATTAAAGTAGACACCCGATTTTCGAACGAAATCTTCGAGGCATCTTCCCAAGAGAAGCACACATGGCGCAACTTGCGCTCACAGTTTCAATTGTTGAAAGTTAAGTACCATTCCAAATTCTCAAGCCAGATTTCGGGGTCTTCCGTGGAAGCTCCACGGAAGGTAGGTGGCTTCCTGGGTTTTTAGACGATGGCTACAGGTGAAGCAGAGTCTATCTTTGTGGCTCCAGACGTGGTATTTCCGGTATTCTCTGGTAGAAGTTCGTGCTCATTGGGATTGTTTGTAGCTTCAGGATAGCCTGGTGGTCTAGGCGGTGTTCACGTTGTCTCCGCGCTTTGGGTGTAGCTCACGGTTTGCCAAGGGTGTCCGGTGCAGGAGTGCACAAGTGCCTCCATTAGATGTCACGTTATCGGGACGTTTAAGAATCAGACCATGGAACTGCTAAGGGTCATGAAAATAACTATTTATTGGGGGAACTCGGCCCAGAAGAACAAGTTACACTTCGGCAGAAATGATAGTCACTAGCTTATGAGTTGATACTCGAAATCCGATTCGCGGACCAAGTGCGTAAGCCATTTATATGTAACTCGTCGAAGATTCCCGAGTAAGCACCGATGGCTCACATGCCTTCGAGAATGTACAACGCTGTGAAACGTACAACGCGCACGCAATCCGGATTTCGCATTGTTCGGCGAAAACATGGGCAACAGGTAGAACCGGTGACAACAGTTGAGAAAGTTCCCATCAATGCAGGCACATCTTGCGCCGTGCGACAAGTTTGGCAGTTGGTAGCAGGTGAAGGAGCGGTCACCTGAAAAAGGGGTAAACAATGTACGCGGGTCTATATGTTAGACTGTTAAAGGTAGGCAAAATAAACGGACCACGGACTCATTCAGAAAAAATATTTTTGTTAGCGCCTACTCAGACTCATTTCAACCAGCATTCTGAGTGCTCAGCCAGTCTCATTCGCACTCACGCTCAAAAAATCGGACTCGGGCAGGTACAATTATGCTCAGCAATCCTGGCATTCTCGGCCCAGACAGATTCACGGAAATACGCACACACTCATACTTACGGCATCGTGGGCAGAGATTCATCTAAACTCATGGAATCACCCGCTCACTCACTTTATTTGATTTCGCAGGTTTACAACTCATCTGCAGCAGTGTTGAGATTTCGCTTATTGGTATGTCATTATCAAGAGTTTTTGTTGTAACGCAGCTGGTATATTGACGCATGCAAAAAAACAAGCCACACATACAGCGTGATTTGCATGCGTTGTTCTTTCTCTACATCCATGCATTTCATGCGCTACGCTGTAAATATTTCATCTGAATCATCAGCTCGTAAGAAAGCTCAGTGATTCACTGCAAGATCAAAGTTCTCTTTAATAATTTTCGCAATTATGTCTACACACAGCCAATGTCATATATCCGCCTTCACACTCGTCTGCTCAGACTCGGATGTACTTATTAATGCTCACAATCATGCATATTTATACTGAAGGGCCCTCACTCATGTTGACATTCATGCTTGTCTGCACTGACTCCCGCTCACCCACAAGTGCGCGTATTTCCACGCACCTACAACTGCTGGTGTCAACATAAATGAGCACAAATTCCGCGATTGTGTTTATGAAAGTGTCAGTATGACTTGTCTGTGTAAGTACTGGTGGATGTGATTGTATAAAGACCATGTGAATTGCATATTTCTCGAGTCGGTACTCTGAGTTAGGGAGTCCGTATAAGATTTGTGACAGCATGAATTTTCGAAATGGTGAGACTAAATGTGAAGGTGAATTCACGTTATCAGGAATTAATCTGAGTCTGTATGTTTAGGAGGGATGTCGGTTGGATTGCGTAAGCTCGAGCGAGAACTTGTAAGCAAAGGGTCTATGTGTATGAACCTAACTTCAAAGACGTAAGCTATGATGTGGTAAGTTGAGTAATCAGGTTTCAGTGAAGCGTAGTTGAGCGATCGAACTTATTTGTCTCCTGTGCCTCCAAGCGCCTACGGTGTAAAAGTCTGTACGAGCGCGCTTTTTGAACAAGCGCCAAGCATTGCCTTCAGTTACGTATCAATGGCGCTAGCGCACTTTTGGGTTCGAACATGTACCGAAAAGAAATGAAAATAACGAAAGCCATGCATATTCTATATTGAACAGAACCATCCCTGTCGTGTGCACACACACACACACACACACACACACACACACACACACACACACACACACACACACACACACACACACACACACACACACACACACACACACACACACACACACACACACACACACACACACACACACACACACACACACACGCACGCACGCACGCACGCACGCACCACACACACACACACACACACACACACACACACACACACACACACACACACCACACGCACGCACACCACACACGCACGCACGCACACACGCATCACACACACACACACACACACACACACTCACACTCACTCTCACTCACTCACTCTCTCACTGATTCAGACACCTAAATTTTAAAGATACGAGCTCTCTCGGACTCACGGTTCGATACGAGCCGGTCCGAGTAAGCGTGAGTGTGCCGATTCATCAGTTAGTTTGCCGGCCTGTCATGACTATATGATATTATAAGCACAGATTCTTCTTATGTGCAAATGTACTCTTTTTGTGATACATAAAGAAAGGCGTACAAACAAACATACAAGAAGGAAAGAAAACCACCTGGCCCGACTTTCAGTTGTACAAAGTTGATAATTTTATTTACGGCACACTAGTCGCATGGGCACGATAATAAGGTCCAATGCTTCGTAATAATATATTTTTGTCTGGAACATTTATCACTCAGGAGCCAGGGAAATACACTCGTGGTAAGCACCAAGGCCTCGATGACGACACTGAGGAGGGGCGTCACTCCGACTGGACCATCATGTCCATCGTCTGCTTGCTTGCTGTGGTGCTAGCAGTGTTGGGAATCATATTCGTGACCACACTTCGGCTGCCCAAACGCTCAACAGATGGCGCCGACTTCACGGTAAGGGCCAAGCAGGCACGGAATGCTACATAATATTGTTTAGCACGAAGGCCGAAAAATGTGGCATTGCCTGCGTAGAAATCACAAATCTTTTCACACTTACTTCAGTGGGACCTTGATGCTAGCGCCTAAACGGTCCGGCTTCTTGAAGTACGCGCATATGTATATACGTAACGTATCATGTAGAAAGAGAATGGTATTTATGACTCAAATGGCTTTGTATAACTGAAATGCCATCCTTAGGCAACTGCTGGAGGCGTCTTTGTTGAAATATGTTGTGCTTAGGCGGGAACGCCCTTTTTTTAACTTTCTTTAACTAAATTTGCCTTTCGGTGACAAAACCCAGAATACTCAACGGTCTTTCGGACACGCTGTTTGGCTCGGTAGATTCGCTATTAAAGCAGACGTGACATTTTCCATGCAAAAGAAAGCAAGTATTTTTTATTATAAATGCATTCATATACAGCTTACAGACAGATTATGTCTGCATTCTTAGCCATTAATTATTTGTGCATTCGATCTAAAAATTACCTAGAGAACAAGAGGGGTCGTGCCATATATGTATCGGCTACAGCAAGTGAGAGAATTGAAATTCAAGCAATCCTATTATAATTGCACATACCGTTCAAGTGAAGCAGCGATGCAACAAATCATGTAGATCTAACGAACATCTTCCAATCTAGGCGAAGCAAAGCTTTCGTGAAGGAATTCATGTCTGCGTCTTTTCCGTAAAAGAAACTGGCGCGCCCGGGAAACGTGACATAGATGGCGATAATCTAAAAGACCTTGTTCGGGTTAGCATGTTGGAATCATACCTGCGATGATGGCGTTGTGGTTAGAGCACCGGGCTGCTGTGCTGGGGGACAGAGGTGCGAGCCCACCATCGGAGACGTAATTCATTATTTTACGTATGAGCAGTTGGGCACCGTGAATATCTTGGCAAATATCTACAGAGATTACACAACTAAATTGGTTCTCCACAAGAAAAGTAGAAAGTTACCTGTAAAGAAAGGGGTCAGGCAAGGCGACACAATCTCTCCAATGCATGCTGCATGCTTAGAAGAAGTATTCAAGCTCTTAAACTGGGTAGGCTTAGGAGTGAGGATCAACGGCAAATATATCAGCAACCCCCGGTTTGCAGATGAAATTCTCCTATTCAGCAACAATGGGGATGAATTACAACAAATGATTGAGGACCTTAACCCAAAAATTTGTTGATAATAGCAAAGAAATAGTTCGCACAAAAAGAAAAGTGACAGGCCTGCGTTGCACACGCAGCACAGTCACGGCGTAAGCTGGTTGAGCGGCGCAAGAGTAGCTCCAATTTCGGCACCACGCACAACAAGGTCTTCGCGGCAAAGTGTCTTCGCCTCGACTTTGACGAGAACGATCTGAACTAACCGCCCGGCGTCGGCGTCGACGGCGAGCTGCGGCTTCTAATGCTCTCTGCACAGCAGTCTGTTGAGCCCGATGATGCCTGGTTGTAGCCGTGCACGTAGCTCCACGATTCGCTTCTTCAGCAGTGGTTCATACCTTGCGAGGAGACGCCATAACGTGTACCGAAGAGGTACCCAGAATACGTGGCGCACGTCTAACATCGGGATAGCGTGGATTGCGCACTTAGTCTGAATCGCATGGGGTCTGAATCGCATCTCGTCGCACGCGGCGGTTGCAGGCACGTTAACTAGATGGTGCCACCATACTGTCGGAGGCTCGGGCCGTCTGCGCCTGCGCGCCTGCCTATGCGCGTAGGCGCACAGGCGCAGGGCGCGTATAGAGGGAATTTTTCTTCTGCGTGAAAGCAAGCACTTGCGTGGCTCAGCGATAAAGTATCCGACTCCCACGCAGCGGGCCTGGGTTCGATCCCGCCGGGGAGCGGGTACTTTTTTTCGCATTTCCGGCGATAGCGGCTACGAGGCGGCGGCGGCATCATCGCGACAAGAAACGGCTATTGGAATGAGCCCATAACAGCTTACGCTGTGAAAGGAGAAATATGTGTGGCGATCAAGGCGCGCGTGGCATGGGAGTTCTACGTCTTCTTGCTGAAATAAACGGCAGCGTAACACGCGCTGCTCTCAGCTGCGTATTGTCCTTCACTATACTTGAAGCGTGGTCTTCCGGACAACGAGGTTCTCAGACTTCACATAAGTGTAAAAGTGGGGTGGAGGAGTAATATTCAGAAGACAAAGATAATGTTCAATGGCCTGGCAAGGGGACAATAATTCAGGATCGCCAGTCTGCCTCTAGATTCTGTAAAGGAGTGCATTTATTTGGGTCAACTACTCACAGGAGACCCTGATCATGACAAGAAAATTTACAGAGGAGTAAAACTGGGTTAGAGTGCATACGGCAGCCATAGCCAAATCCTGACTGGGAGCTTACCACTGTCGTTGAAAAGAAAAGTGTACAATCATTGCATTCTACTGGTGACAACATATGGGGCAGAAACTTGGAGGTTAACAAAGAAGAACAAGTTAAGGACTACACAAAGAGCGATGGAACGAAACATGTTAGGCCTAACCTTAGGAGAAATGGAGAGAGCGGTGTGGATCAGAGAGCAAACGAGGATAGCCGATATTCTAGTTGATAGCAAGAGAAAAAAATTGTCGTAGTTTCACCGGAAAGGCGAAGCATCAATTGCGATAGCAACTTAGTAGAGAGCTATACAGATTAAGAATAGTAGTTTTATCAGCTGTATAAACTTCGACATGCAGCTGCACCAGCAACGCGCAGAACGGTTGTCGACGCCGTCGCAGTTTTGCTCGCGTTCGCACCGAACGCGCGCGGCGTTGGTGACTGTTGCTAGGGCCTCTGGGGGCGGCTCGGATGTTTTCGACGAGATCAGAACGGGAAACTCGTCAAGCAGCGTCGGAACTCTTTACCACCTTGTCGTCTCGCAACGTTTTTATATAAATACGCATTTGGCGCCGCAGCTAAACGTCGCCTCCCCTCCATCCCTCCCTCCCTCCCGTCCCCTCACGGCCTTTAGCGCGACGGAAGAAGTCGCGCTTGCACTATATATATAGGTGATTGTAAAGGGGGTAAGAGACGCTTAGTTCTGCAGCCCTGCAGGGAGCACGGCGCAGAACGCGCGTTCGTTCTCCGCCGTGCGTTAGCTCCCCGAGAAAGCGCGCGTCCCTCGCGCCCTTTCACTCGCACATACAGCATCCGCCGCGCGGCGACGATTTCATCGCCGTTGACATCATGCGGAACCTCACGGCGATGGCGACGCCGGCGGCAGAAATACTCTTTGAGTGTCCATATAATTGCTATCGCAATAAATTGGAGTTGGGCAGGCTATGTAATGCGTAGGATGGATAACCGCTGGACCATTAGAGTTACAGAATGAATACGAAGAGAGGGGAAGCGCAGTCGAGAACGGCAGAAAACTGGGTGGGGTGATGAAGTTAGGAAATTGGCAGGTGAAAGTCGGAACCAGCTAGCACAAGACAGGGGTAATTGGAGATCGCAGGGAAAGGTCTTCGTCCTCCAGTTAGTAGCGCACCCAGGATCTCTGCCAGGGGGGGGGGGGGGGTTGACAGTTTGCTAATTCCATCTAAACAGCACTAATTTCAATTTCTGCAAGGGAAATTCTGCAAGGGATGCAGACGATTGCACGTCGTACCTCTTAGTTGCAGTACTCAAATGCGCAAGGAGAGAAAAGGGGTTAAACAAAAGGGGGGGGGGGGTTAAGTTAAGGGGGGGTTATAACACCCGAACCCCCCCCCCCCCCCCGTCGATGCGCCACTGCCTCCAGTGGACATAAATATAGGCTGATGCTGATGATGATGATGAATTGGACAAGACAGCAGCAATAACCAGCAATTATGATAAGGAATGCCCGGAATGGTTGGCAGCGAAAGCTTCACTTGAATATCAGGACAATATGTGCGAAATGACGACTGATACGGACATTTTACAGGCACAAAAATAGCAGTATACTCAATGAAACAACATACCATCGTGTGTTGTATGTGAATCTATTGACAGTATTCCACCTTAGTGTAAGTATACCACCTTAGGAGAGAGAGAGAATAAACTTTTATTTACCACCTTAGGAGAGCTGTGAGGGTGCCACCTGTATTGTGTGCCCGTATTAGACATTCGCGGATTGTAAATGCGCCCGTGTACCATTCATCGGGTGCACGTTAAAGAAGCGCAGGCGGTCATAATTTCTCCCCCGCCCCCATTACGATTTGCCTCATAATTAGATCGAGGTGCTGGGACGTAAAATCCCAGAACTTTCTTTTGTATTGATACCCAAGTACTATCACAATTTTTAAATAGTAAATAAAATCCACTAGGTAAGCTTTGTGCTTACGGTTTCTAAATGAGGTTTCCACTTAAACGCCGCAATAAGTATTCATCCTAAATCCAGAATAGATTGTACCACTTCTACGTCTTTATCACCTATGAACTGATGACACTGCTGAGTTACAGTTTGTATGATGATGTAAAAATTATATGCTTAGTCTTAGCAGTATTTAATGAAAACTTGTTGGATTGGAACTACATGATGACACTCGGTATATGACAATTCATAATTTCTTGTGCTGCATTTAGGGCGGGAGAAGTTTCAACTGCAGTAGTGGCGTCAGTATACATCGTCATTTACATAGAGTGTGAACAGAGTAGGTGCTAGCACAAAGCCTTGAGACAGGCCCATGCGCATAGAAACGAAATCATCAATTACACCATTTTGGATGCAGGTATTTGAGTAGCTTTTAGGAAATCTCATGAAGGGCACTAAATTACATAGCGGTGTTCCAGCTCATCACATGAAATGGTCAAGTAGACATTGTCGCAAGCTTTGTTTACATCTACGACCACGGCAGTGGCATAACTGTTGTTGTTAAGGGCATTAATGCTTATCTCACAGATTGAGATTCCTGCTGAAGTTGTTGATTTAGACGTTTGCAAGCCAGGCTAATCTGGTGCCAAGATGTCATATTTGTGCAAACGCTTCAGAAGTTTCTCTGAAGTAAAGTTTTCAAAGAGATTCGTCGGAAAACATAAATGGTGTTGGCCGGTAGGTGCTTAGGTTACCTGGGCGTCTTCCTTTGTTTATAAGAACTACATTAGCCACCTTACGAATATTCGTTATGCACTGAAATGCTTTGTTGAACAGTGACGCCGAGGAACCATCTTGCATATCTATGTTGTTCTTCACAACAGGTATTGGTATACCATCAGGGCCAGTAGCTCTTCCTTTAACTAAAGGTGAAACTTCTTGGTTAGTAATATCTATGCAACCAAAGCTACAATCACGTTTCCCGGGGAAGACTCAATTTTTTACACTAGTCATTCCAAGAGCAAGCTTAGCACCTGCTTTCTATAAGTGTCTGTACCTGTATACTAGTAGCTGTATTGCTGTTGAATACAAATCCTTGTAACACCAAATTTTGAAAAGCAAGCTATATGAGCCATCGCCTTCATTCTGTTTTCGTTTTTCATGGTAGCAGTAATCACCTAATTTTATAGCGCACTAGAGGTCTTGCATGAAAAATTATGTTGGTGATGGAAAGTTTTCCTCGCAGTTGGGCTGCAATGTTTATTACTCTACTTAGTCTTTCAACCGGTAATCGACAGCGTCCATTAGCATCCACGTCTTCAAAGTTGGATAAATCGACACTTGAAATCCCAGCTGTAGTTGCGTCAAAATCAGTTCGTCTAGTTTAGCGGGAGTACTATTCCCGTGCGAGATTGGTCTTTGTTCTGGCATGTAAGGGCTCTTGGATGATGTTCTGCCAGAGCTACGTCTCAAGCCCCAGAAAGGCTGCATGCTTGTTCGGAGTTATACAGCACGCGGTCAAGGCACGTATGAGAAGGCTCGGAGGCTAGAGTGTACGAAGTAATAGCGTTCTCGAAATCCTAAGGTCTTAACCGGCTTGTATATTCATTGCTATTAGTACCTAGGCCATCGATATCAAGATTTCACATATATTTTGCAAGTACATTTTTCGTATATTAAAACAATTTAGGTAACTATGTATGCATTTGAGCTGCAAGGTAGAATATTAGACTTGACATTTCTCAAACCATGTCACTTACGCATTACACAATCGTCATGTCGGTTTTATTGGAATATATCGAGCTGGAAGTCTACGTTTTACATTCAATAACTATACCTAAATATTGTAGATATTTATTATTCATGATATAAATAACAACCGCGCATTTCACGCATGGTTTTCACTTGAGTGCGACCAAAGTTATAGAAATACGAATAGTAACAGTTCATCGTTTTACATAAGGCTGAACATGAAACGTTACGGGCAAGGTCCCGCTTAACGGTTTATATTGTTTCGACTCCACCTCAACTCTCCTGCTCGTGGCCTGTTCTGCGATAATATTATTTTGTAGGTTCATCTCCTGGACTGCATGTTGATTTAAATGACTCAGCAGGCCTCTAGTATGCTCTTCTATACCTTGGAAGAATGCGTCGCGTGCGCTCATTAGCTGACTCAGCCGCTTTTGGCTGAGGCAGCGGATTCAGCGGTACGGCGGTTGCTACTTTCGGTCATGTATTTTATGCGGATTTCTGCGGGCATTGCTGCGCCATTTAGGAAGATGCTACCCTACTATTCGTTCACATCGAGACTAACGCCATAGGTTAAACTCAGGCAATGCCAGTGGCACATCACATAATGTTCGATTGGTATTTCGCATCTCGTCACAAATATATCACAGAAGAAGCGCATGAAAGCAGAAGCTGCAAAATGCTTGCAAGTTTCTCATGCGACTATTGCTGATGTGTGAGCTGTACTTCTACTAAAGTAGCAGCTAGCACACGGTCATGTGGAAGGATCGCCGGAAGCGGATACAATAATACATTCTAATGATATCAGAAGTTATATAGTGATAACCTAATTACCGTAGTGTGACCATAACGGAACATAGTGGTAAACGCGCATGCAACATGGGAAGAAGAGGGAAGGACGCACATTAAACTATAATACCTGCCGCTTCAATATTTTTTCCCAAGGACAATTGCAATCTTCAATAGCCGAGTGCGTGGCAAGTTTCGTAGGAATAAAATGTGTGTAAAAGATATCCCACGCGCTATGAGTGCAAAATACTGCTGCAGTATATAAGGGGCTTCCTTGTATTTTATAATATTTCGTCTTTAGGTTCTAATGCATGGTAAAAACAACTAACGTTGAAATGTAAAAAGAATTCCCATTCTGCGTTCTCATTCTGTAGGACATCGAAGAATATGCGTGCTCGGAATGTGGTGCGAATTATTCAAACAGTCCTTCGTTTGCTTTATTTACCCCATGCAAAGATTTAACGCACTGCGTGCCGCCTATACATGTGTAATTTTCATTGGACGATGAGGAAAGGTCTGGCAACCAGCGTGCAACAAGTCCTTCCTTTTTTCTGGCTTGTGCGCACTGGTGCGGTGATGCTTGAATGAGCTTGCTTTGATTTGGGTTCGGTTAGTGTCGACGTAGCCGGGAAACCGGGCGCCGTAGGCGCCGCGCAGCTGGCATGAACATCAAACGCTTCGAATAGGCTGAGCTGATCGGCTGCGTGGTCGGAATACAAAAGTCCTCACAAAATGTCCAAAAAAGGTGTTCTTGATCTACTTCCGGTATATCTATCTAATTCCTTAGCCGGACGCGATCTCGTGGAACCTAGCCTATCACAACTTCGCTGTAAAAGAACACACCCTTCTTGAGCAGACTGAAAAACATTCCAAGTTTTAATGAAATCATCATCATCAGCCTATATTTATGTTCACTGCAGGACCAAGGCCTCTCTCTGCGATCTCCAATTACCCCTGTCCTGCGCTAGCTGATTCCAACTTGCGCCTGCACATTTCCTAACTTCATCGCCCCACCTAGTTTTCTGCCGTCCTCGACAGCGTGTCCCTTCTCTTGGTATGCATTCTGTAACTCTAATGGTCCACCGGATATCCATCCTAATAGCAAAGGGCTAAAACGTTTCAATACGCGTCTTTGTACTGTCGCTAATACAAAGATTTCCTGTAGGCTGAAAAAAAAATTCGCTGTGGCTTAACTCAGTTATACCTGGGTGTGCGTACCGAGAGGTACGGTTAATCTTATTGTTTAGCTTGGTTCTCTCTACGGTTCCATCGTTATCGTTCAGCTTCGTACGTCTGAGTGTTTAGGTTTGGTCGTTACCTCTCTTTAAGTTATGGTTACATCAAAGACTAGAAATTTTTAAAGTGTAACGCAATTATTTATGTAACGCAGTGTTATGTATGTAACGCAGTGGTTTTAGCGCTGTTTTTTTACACCATGAATGCATACCAACGAGCTCGCCTTCAGACCCTTTCGTTTTGAAAGTCTTAATCCTGTTTCTCAATTGCCACAAAGACGGCCCGATCGTCGGTTAGGCGGGAGAATAAGGGGTTGTCGTCCAGTGCCTTGAACACGTTTCACGTGCTATCCTCACCTGAATCCATTCGCCTCGCCGCTTCGTACGTACGACGCTTCTCGAGGCGTGCGGCTCGTTCTTCCTCCGTCTCCTCGGCTCGCTGCCTCCTCTAGGTTTCGTACCAACGACGAAGCCTCACTTCTTTCAGTCTCTCCGATTCACTTTCCCTATCGGCCGACGAATCCCACCGAGCCGCCCCTTCTATATATACGATGCAACGCCGGCTCCTCCTCTGTTGCAACGTGTTTTCACCGGCTCCTTCCTCTGACGTCATGCCAATTGGCAGCGGCAAACGCTTGCAACACAACTGTGGCGGCAGCGGCGCGTCGTCGCGCCTTGGTAACTCGAGCAGACGACGCCAGATGGCGCGGCGAGCGGCACTGCCAGCTGCGGCGGTTGCTAGGCAATGGCTCAGCTCGCGGTGTGGCCACCGACCACAGCGAAACGGCGAGAATGCGGCCAATGTAGCTCTCGCTACAATAAAACTACGTAGAAAATATCACGACGTACGGCAATCACACGTTATTATTCCAACACACATGAAAGAGTTAGGCTCGAGAATACTGAGAACAAAGCGCAGAGTGCTCATAATGCAAGTGTTCAACATTGATTGCGTTTAAACTGCATTTTGCCTCACTTGGACAAATCACTTCGACTAAATGGAGCTGGCAGGTATAAAATATTATCCTGTAACATAACCAGAGGACTGGCCGATTACATTTGCTTATTTCAGTTCTTGTTAAGTGCATATCTGCACCTGCGCGTAAAAAGTGCCCCACAAGCTTAGCAAATTAGACGAGAAGAGTAAATTGTTCCATTTTGTTTTGTACCCTGCTCAATAGGTGGACACATTGGCCCCACTTAATGTTCCGATAAAGTCCGTGCCCGACATAATGCGCCCACAGGAAGAGCCTCAACCGACCGCACCCGCACATGTTGAACCGTCCCGTGCAGCAATCCGCGGTGGAACGTGCGCGGCTTCTTTCTGTTTCTACGTGGGACAGAGGATACGGTCGAAACTCGACTACAACGTAGACCCAGTGCAAAGATTTCTATCAGTTCGTCTGCGGCACTTTCAGGGGAGTCGACCAGTTCCATGAGGTAAGTGACAATGGATACCGGCGGCTCTGTGCTGTGTACACCTTTGTTCCGTTAAAGGACCTCTCAGCAGGTTTGACCATTTTCAGCAGAGAAGCGCAGTGTATACGATGCGCGCTAACGATGGCGTGTGCAAGGTATTGCGCTGCTGCGCGCTGAGAAAAAAGCTGAAGTTTCAAACCAGATGCAACGCGCCCTTCTCAAAGTAGTCACGCCCCCAGCCGGAGAGTCGCGGTCAGACGCACAAGTGCGACTACGTAATTCGCATTGCTGAAACGTCACTCACCGCAACACGTGAATACAAGAATTATTCAAGGCTACAACAGCTTTTGTCTGATGTGTTGCTTCAATATAGAGTTTAAGGTTTAGAGAAATAAGAAAACCTACAAACCGAATGGCTATGAGTTTTTGTTTTATGCGGTGACGTCAGACGAGAAACTTGCTTCCGTTTCGTCTGCTTCTTCCCACGTTGTGCAGTAGCGCACGCCGAAACGGAAACTATCTGCAATTTTCAACCGGGTTCCCGCGCGCGATCACGATCTTTGATGCGCCTGTGTCTGCCCCAGTGTTCGTGTCTACCTCAGCGCTGGGCGAAACGAGACCGTCACCGGAAGTTCACCGTCCCGCCAAAAACGCGAGAGCGAAAAATAGGGAAAAATAAAACAAAGTGGGGCCCGTGAAGTATGCATCACGTGATTTTCCGTCTAAGGTATAGGAGAACACACGGAAGGGATTACGCTTGCGCAGGCTAAACGGGGGCAAGTGAAGATAGTGTCGTTGTTGGCGGTGAAGCTCGCCTCCTTCAATCATGGGTTCGCGGCACTTCAAATATTTCTATATCTGCTATTATGAACCAATCTGAAAAATTCATGTGGTAGAACGCTCACTAGAGCGCACGTAACAACTTGAAAGGTATAGCCAAAATATGCTATGTCACCTGGTGAGGTGGTGTCACCCTTTAAAGTGCTTGATATTATCTTTAAGAATCGAGGAATGCGGAAACGGTGCAATTGAAGCCTTCTGTTGTTGTTTTTTTTTTAATTTTTGTAGCTGTAAAGTCATCGATTGAAAAACAGCGGTATTGTTGGTGGCTAGCATTAATTACGGTAAAATTCACGTGAGCCACTAAAAAGAGCCGTGTATCGGAATAGAAGCATTGGCGTCGACATGGGTAGCGAGCAACGTTACTAGAACCAACTTAGTTTCGCAGCTCCGCATATTGGCCAGCGGAAACATGAGGCCCACGCGGTGTTCGTGCGAACTAGCGGCGCTGCGGTCGAGTCCGGCTATCGGTTGGCCGCGTCGGCTATTGCTGCAGCGGCGCGGCAGCTTAGTATTGCACAAACGTTCGCTCGTCTGCGCCGGTTTATTGCTTCACTGAAAAGCTATGCTGTGTCTTTTTTTCAGAATTAGAGTTCGTGGTTCTCACTATTAGTGACGCCTCGCAAGCGTAGTATGAATCCTAAGGGCGACGTGTACGCTTCGACTTCAACGGTTATACTATACTGCGAAGCTACTCCGACATCGATTGTGACTGGAAGCAGTTCATAATCGATTATGCGGCAAAGAGATAAAAGCAGGATATCTAATGAGGGAAGCAGCAAAAAAAAAAGAAAGCTATCAGATAGCGTGAAAAACCTTTAAAGTGATTGTTTATTCGGCCATCTGCAAATGGAGAGTTCCGTTATATCCTACGCAGAGTATCCCAACTATAATGCACCAATATTTAAAAATATGCAGATGCAAAGATGCTGGGCAGAACGAAGGTAATGTTGTTTGCCGTTGGTTAGAGTGCCCTTAAATGGGCCTGTAAGGTATTTTAAATAAATAAATAAATAAATACTCAGATTATTTTACAGCGAAGCTAAATACCTCTCGTTGCTCGGAACATTTCGTGGCGTAAACAAAAACGCCAGGTTAACAATTTAAGGCAAACGGCATATATTTCTTTGTAATCAGGCATACAGCGTACATAGTTTCAGGCATATTTGCCTTGCTTTTGAAGGTGTTATCTTAGAGAAAATGAAGGAATTTTGAAGAATATTATCGTTTCATATTTGCGTTCAATTTCTCCTAAATGATAATTGTATATAAGGTATAAATATTTAGATTAACTAAGACTGCGCCATAGAGCTCGAGACTAGGAAGACTGCCATGGGTTGACCACGGAAATTAAAGACACCAGAAGAACAGCGTGAATGCAATGCTCGACCGTGTGTGGTGTTTGATACAGCTCCGCTGGACCTTCACGTTCGCAGGGCCGTATGGCGGCCAATTTTTCGCATTCCGCCTAAATATACAATTAGTCTCAATTATTTATCAGCTTCTCAAATATTATAATTAGATTAAAAGTCTGAGGGCCCACCACATCAATTTTACCACATTATCGTCAACGTTAAGATGGCCGACTTACGAGTTTCAACTAAGCTCTAAATGTTATAAGGATGTCGCAACACCACTCACGTCTTCTTTGGCGCAAGCTCAGCTTGTCTTCTAGTCTATTACCCACTTCAACTTCTACCCCCCACTACCCACATGGTGGGCTCTCCCTGCTCGCTATCCACAACTTGCACGCGCTCGCCTCTTGGTGCCACATTGATGACAGTATCTTTGTTGTCTGGTACCGCGAACTCATGGCACTGAAACAAGGCCTTGCCGGTTATTGTCGCAAGCTACTTCAGTCACTAACCAAATCGCCGTATCGGATCATGTCACATTCTCCTCCCAGCCTTTCACTGACGATGCTCACTTGAGTTCCCTGCAGTGAACATTTTGAGTGAAAGCCTGGTGCGTATTGGTGCCTTGCCAACAAAAGGATGCTTTATCTAGAAGGGTCCGAATGCATATGCATTCTACCCTTTAGCACAGGCTCCAGCTTATATTCAGTGCCTTTTTCAGTTTAAATAGTGTGTTTGTAATTTTCCCGTATCAAGAACCATAGCAAGAACTTGCTTGACAGAGCCAGCATTAAAACCGCAGGTTTTAAGTACCAGTACGCTCACCCGCAAAACGACTCAGGTAGTTTACGTAGGGACGGTAACTCGTCAGAGAGGTCGTTCATGTTGTTTTCGTTTTTTTTTTCAGATTCAACAAGACATTAAAATCTCCAGCATATCACTCCTCAAAAATTCCATAGTACCATCTACCAAACAACGTTTTTGGCAAAAAGCATCTGGAATGTACAAGGCCTGCGTGTCATTTGCGAAGTCGAAGAGGAATGAGGTAAACTTCATCTTATTCTATTAGCAAGGGGAAAGCTTCTTTTTGTATATCAACATAATGGACTTTTTTAGATTCAAATAAGGTTTCGCAGAACTGTCACTGCAGGTACCATGTCATCGAAACGAAGCTATAACGCAAAACAAATCTGATACATTAGGCGCACACCCTTGCTGCTCGAAATAAGCTCAGGAAAAGTCTAGCACGTAAATATAGTTAGAAGTCATCGGTTAAGAGGATGCGCCACATCTACAGCCTTGGACTTGAACGACGCTAACACGCCCACGCGTAATCTTAAACAGAATGACTCAAAGAAGTGGACAGAAAGTAGCAGCGTGGTAGCGTAATGATTCGTAAAGCCATACACACGTAATGCGAAACACCTGCTTTAGTCTGCGGGAAGTTATCATTTCACACACGTTTATTTCCCTTATTACTAATTCTTTGTCTCAATGGAACATAGCAATAGCTTACCTTCTGCTTGCTATGACTTAATTTTTATGCAAAATCTTAACGCTAAGTATCTCCAAAATATTGTAAGCAGTGGCCGCATGTTCCATATTCGTCATTGTGAAAACTTACAGGTAAAAATTTTTGTGCATTCTACACACATGTAGGAGTCTATGTAAAGTGGATGTTTAATTGTGGATAAAATGGTCCACAACTAACGACGATGTGTGCAGCTGTCTTTACGTTCATTCTACGCAACATGTAAAGTCATGCTATGGTTATGTTTATGTGCTGCAATGCTCGCAACTTCTATACTCATTTTGTCGCATTTGAAAATACATCTAAATTAATGGAGCACTTTTATACGTTTTGCGTCACAGTGGCACGTACGCACTCTAGTGGATTACCCGTGAATGGGCACACTGCAATCACACCTAACAAATGGTGTAGCCTTTAGAAAGGAAAACAAACTAATAAAAATCAAGTAAATGAAGCCGCTTAATATAATGCGCAATTGCACAATTTCATTAGGACGTCAGTGTGCTTTAGAGATGCATATAAGCACACATTATGTATTCAGGTTTTTGCATATATTTCCTTTCTTTTTAGTACGGAGAACAGAGTTTTCTTTACTCGCTTATTTTGGAGGGCATTATAATGGTGTTTGCTGGTACACGCATTTGGAGCACATGTAAGGTTGGGATGTTTCACCGCAAATCTGCCCGGTGAGAAAATGACGGCGAACACCATACCCCACGGAAGAGGCATAGAAAGCTCCGTATTTGAATTTGTCGTCATTCGAAACGAACAGGAATTGGGGTTAATGTGTTAGTCGCGCACACCTGCCGAACACGTGCCACTTTAAGACAGTTGTGACTACTCCAATCGTGCCTGTATAGCATTTGCTGACATGACCTGGTGCACTCGCCTATTAGGCGTAAAATTGAAGTCACCCTTTTTCTCAGACATTAGACATTTTTTAAAGAAACCTACACCCTAATTGACTTCTCTATTCCACCTAGAGGTATCAAGTCAGTTTCTGGTTGGCACTAGGTGCTCTCTAGCGTTCCTGCCTGTAGGCTGAATAAACATTTCGGATAACTTGATTTCTTAAACACACTAAGTTACCGAAGCACGCACTCTATCGCCGCAAATTGTAAATCCAATTAGCTCAGTATTTCTTTTTCGGGAAGTGCTTCAGCTTTCTATAGAGTGCGCCAGCTAACGCTAGCCAAGCAGTCCGACGGGGAAAAAAAGATAGAAAAAAAATGCTCTAGGATACGATTTTAAGACTCATGACGATTGGCTATCAGAGGACCGACGACCGAGGTGCAGAGCACTGAGCGTAAGTTTGAGATTGCCTTGTGACTCGTTCATTCGCCCTAAAGCTTTCAAACAACACAAGCACGTTATCGAATTGAAATACAATATTCGCACAAGGCGCACACGATAGTTCTTTTGCAGCAATTTTGTACACGCTCTAAATAGGGCCCGGCGTGGATCATCAAGGTTGAAATAATTGACGTGTTTATTTTTCACCCCAAGCCTGTAACTTGTCGCTGTTGCACCGGCCATATGCTTTGGAAGTTGTACAAAGCCTCATCTGTGATTCTTTGTTTTTGAGGCTTCCACAGCGTATGTTCGGAAATCACCTCAAAATTACAGCTGAGAATATCGAACTGGCACACCACTTTGGCCAGCGTCGTCCTGGTTTTCAACACCCAATCATTGTTAAGTTTCTAAACTTTAAATCTAAAATAGATGCCCTGCGCAACTCATACATGCCTAAAAGCCTGGAGTCACCAAAAGTTTGGCTTGAAGATTTTTTGCCGAGTGTTCAGTTCGCACGAAAAAGCGGCGGCAGTTCGCCAAGAGCAATTGCACAGACAACGCACGGCTTTCTGTACGCTTTAACAAACTTCATCTACAAGGCAAGATCTTCATCTTCCACTCCGCCAGGGTTGCGGTGGTTGAAACTTCCGGACCTGAACGATCTACCGAATGATGTTCAGCGGCGCAAGACAAGGTTCCTTCATCCATAGACTCACTTTCGATGCTAGTGGGTAACTTTCGTAGCATATACGATAAGACTGACATTTTAAAAGCCACCGTGCACACGTGTTCTGCAGCAATTATTATCGGTGCCGAAACGTGCTTTTCGGAGGACGTCGCTAGCAGCGAGATTTCGTTACCGTCTTCATATGTCATCTTGCGCAAAAACAGAATCGGCTGCAGAGAGGGTGGTGTAGTCATTGCGATTAACGAATTATACCACCATCCTCCTATTCCAGTAGACTCTCCTCTCGAAATATTCTGGGCCTCTTGTCACATTGGTCACGTCGCCTGTGTCAGTGGCGCTTGTTATTGAACCCTCCGTCAGCAATTCAGAGTTCACAGATCTGACCGATGCCACTGACCAAGTCATGCGCCAATGTACAAATTCTATGTTCTTTTTAGGCGGTGTTTTTTTTTACCCAAAAATTTACTGGTCCATTCTGTCTACCCATAATCATAATAATCGGCCTGAATGTATTCGCTTTGTTCAGTTGCTTCTTTATCACAACTTGACACAACTTGTGCTTAAACCTACGTGGAAGGATCTAGTTTTAGATCTAGTTCTAACAGCCCTGAAATTGCTAACACATGCGTACATGACGGTATCAGCGATCATAGGGTTGTTAATTGGTCCATTGCTTGGTTTCACTTCCGCCTGCAAACAAATCAAAAATTAAAAAAGAAACTGCTGAATTGCGCGCGTGCCAGACATAACAAAGTTCAACAGTATGCTACGGGCTATTGCAGCCGATTTTTATGAGTACTTTGACGACCATATAACTGGTGAAAACTTGTGCTTGTTTCGGGACAAAATAAAAAAGAAATTGAAGCTGCTTGCGTGCCTACAGTAACAATAACGTCTAGAACAGATGACCCATGGTTCACCCGAGACATAAAACGTTCCCTTAACAAGAAGTAAATGATTTACAGGAAAGCGTGTCGCTCAAACCGTCCGCAAGATTGGTGCAGCCTACGAAAAAATTGGTGTTCAAACACAAAGTGACATTCTCCAAGCTAAATGCAAACACTAATGATAGGCTCTCTAATCCTATCAAAACGAACCCTAAAAAGTTCTGGAGTGTCGAGAACTCTAAAAGTATCCGCTTCATACCGGTATTGACGAGGGAATACGGCAGCACTTTAGCGGTAGAACACGGTGCCAAAAATATTTAACACTTCACTGAAGTACTCACTAACGAACTTCCACTAAATGATTCGCTGTCGCTGTCACTGCTGTCCATTTCGCACCATTTCCCAGCAGTCCTAATTACGAAACACAGCGTAGCTAGCGCCATCAATAGACTTCCGCACAAAACCAGTCCCGGTCCCGTCGCCTTCTGCGCCAAACTACTTAAAATGACCTGCCATCATTCAGCTAACCTGCTCACATAAATCTTCCAGCAATCACTTGATTCTGTCTGTATACCGGATGACTGGAAATCTCCATATGTCGTACCTATATTCAAATCTGGCAGCAGCAATCGCCCTAACAAATACAGGCGGATTTGACTTGCCTCCATTTCGTGTAAGGTACTATAGCACATCATACACTCACACGTGATGGGCCACCTCAGCTTTAACAATTTACTTCTTAAAATCCAGCATGGTTTCCGAAAAACATTATCATGTCAGACAGAACTTCTAGAACTTGTGACAGACATCTACAGATCCCTACAAATGTTCGACTACATCAACGCAATTTTCAAAGACGTTTCAAGCGTTTCGACTGTGTTCCCGTTAATAAACTAATGTTAAATATACGTAATCTGCGTCTCAACGAGAGAATGACTTCTTGGATCGAAGAATTTCTTAACAGTCAGTGTCAGGCAGGTAAACGTAACGATGACATATCTAATCCAACACGAGTAAAATCTGGTGTGCCGCAGGGGAGTGTGCTGGATCCTCTTTTCTTTTTTACAAAGAATAATGACCTAGCATCTAACACATGCGTAGGTTTGGCAATCCGTCCTTTTGGGGACTATTGTGTTATTTTTAAGAAAATGACTTGCATTGCCGACGTCTCCGAACTACAATCTGATCTCTCAAGGTTAAAGAAATGGTGCAGTAATTGGCAAATGGAAAATAATGTCGAAAATTAAGGACATAAAATTTACTAACATTTGTCGTGGATGCTCAAACTCTTATAAAATGAAAGACACAGTAATCGAAAAAGTCACGTCATTTAAGTACCTGGGCATCATACTTACTTCCGACTTAAACTGGGCTGCTCCCATCGAGCATATTACTCATAAGGTATTCAAGCAGCTCGGCCTCCTTAAACGACGCTTGCATTTCGCTGTTAAAGATACAAGACTGCACGCTTTCAATTCACTGTTTCGGCCCTCTCTAGATTATGTTTCTATCATATGGCATCTTCACCTGATAGGTCTTACTAACATACTTGAAATGGTACAGAACAAAGCCGCGCGGTTTGTCACGTCATCCTTTCATAAGCATTTCATCACTAAAAGCAGAACTTAATCTAGCTACGCTTGCCATGCGGAGGCGACATACAAGACTATCGTTTTTTACTCACTGTAACACAGCAACACAACATTCGCCCAATCACACATTTTTCCAGCCCCTTATACGTCAACCCGTCTCGATCATACGGACAAAGTATCGCCCATTTTCGCCCGGACGAAGAAGTACCAAAATTCGCCTTTAGCATTGTGTATAAAAGTATGGAACTCCCTGCCATTCAACATCGCCGAGATATCACATCCTTCATTATTTCACTCAGCGCTGCTGGGCTATTTACAAAGTGAAAAATATTGCTAACACGTTTCTGGCTGTCTTCGTATCATATACCGTCTTTGCAGGCGATATGATGCAGCGTTCTTTTAATGCATTTATGACTATTCCAATGTATTTGGCAATTTAACAAAATGTTCTGTACACGTCGTCAGTGTATTCGGTTGATTTTACTAAGCTATGCCATTCTGGTCACTTTGGTTCAAATGAACTCGCTGATTCTTTTTCTTGTTAGTATCCTTGTGTTCAATTCATATTGTTTAAAATGATATTTGTGTAATCATCTAAAATCCCCTCTATGTAATATCCACTACGGCCTTTGGGGTACTAAAATAAATAAATATGACAGACTGTACTCGCCTGAACCTTTAACGCAGGAGAGTGTGTCATGGGACACGTTGAAACTTCTCTCCTGCTTCTGAGAGGCTTGCATGTTTTTTGCTACTCCACAAAGACCAGCCTGGTTAACCTATCTGCCTGTCAGTAATAATTGCTCCCACTCGTCATATTTCTTGTCACTGTTCAGCACCTTTGGCTATTGTTTCTGCAGATAAGCGCCACTTTACGCTCAAGCGTATGTTTACCGCTCTCTACGTTAAGCTGTCGCATCCGGGCTTACGGTTTCAATCGCTTGTAGTTGCAGAAATATATTCACTGCATTAAGCATGCTTGAATTGCGATAGAGCAGCTTTCGAAAATGAGCGTTTCTACAGTGACTTACGACCTCAGACTGAATTCACCCACACATCATAAGTCCATTCAATTCGTCTTGAATTTTATGCTGTGTTTTCATGAAAGCGCTCTAGCGAATCGGCAAATTATACTGTAAAAGAATGTTTTATCGCTCGTTGCTTTGATTTGTCTGCATCACAGACCAAATATCTCGTGGACTGGATGATATCCCTGAACCTGGACCTATTGAACGAGACAACATTGGCGACAGTCAACCCAGTTGAAATGATGGTGCGCGCCTCCCTGGACCTAGGTGTGCACGCTCTACTCAGCATCGTTTTGTCCTTGAGAGAGTTTTATTACAACAAGAGACTCATAAAGGTGCGGCAACGAATTCGTATGTACCATTGTATCCATACCGATGCCACATAGTGTGTGAGTTCTAGGAATGCTGTCGTAATACTCATGATGAATGCGGATAGAAGTTCTTGCAACGTACGTCTTGCATAACAATGGAGATATCCAGTACTTTTGCATTACTAGTACAAATAATAATGCTGATGAATGCGAAAGAAGGTTTGTGCAACATACAGTTTGCATAACGAGGCCAGGACACTGTGTGTGTGCGTTTCAGTAAGCTTATGTTTCTGACGATCAACGCCTAATGACGTCCTCACAAAATGCATTTGTATGAGAAGGCTATCTCGCAGCGTATATGAAATTAGCAAGGCTGACGTAAATGGAGGGAGTGGTCGCATAACGAGGCTCTTGTAACATACCGTTCGAATAATGAGGCCACATCGAAGTGTATGTCTTGCGCACTTCTATCGGTGACTGTATTACCTTGTTTGGGCTTTAGACATTACTCACATTTAGGTGGGCATTTTATAGCGAAGCTGTTCACATTTAGCCCCCGTATGCATTCCCCGCATGCGTTCCCAAGGGGGGGGGGGGGGGGAGTTCCCTTGGCAGCTTACGTCTGTATCACAACGCGTTGACAGGTATGGACACTTTCTAAGGGAGACGGGGAAAGAGAGTGGAGAGGGCGACAAAGTGTGGAGAGGTGGAGGAGTGTGGCGACGGCGCTTATGCACCTGCACGTCTGTGGTTATTGACCCTTTTCGCGGTGATCTCGTGGGCGCGGCCATGTTTGATCACGTGGTGACGCGTCTATTGCTTGCCTGAACGGACTCTATTGCCTCCGTGTTTACTATGGATGTGTATGACGCCGGTGCAGCTAAACCACTGTTTCGCGAGATATCGTAGACGATGACTGGGTGGACGAAACGAAACTTTGGCCACAGCTTCAGAGAACATTCGAAAATGATTTCGGAGCTCATAAAGCTACGTACAAACGGCGCGAGCATCGTATATGGTACTTGTTCTAAACGCGGCGCTAAATGTGTATTCGAAGCTATGCAAATCTTCCGCTCATGAATTGGATTAGGATTAGTGGGTTTTGCTCTTTGTGCTTTATTTGACAAACATTTTGAAGCAGCGGCTTCTCACGTTTCTCACTCAGTAAGGTTCCTCGGTGTGGTCGGTATCCGATTATTTTTTGCCTAATCGCTCGCGGGTCCGCTCAGTTCCTATAGATTTGTTTTTGCTTCGCACAAGGCTAGAAACGTAGCTGGGTTGTACACTCTATTACATTGTAGAAACGACGTATTATCATCGGTAGTAACTCGATTGCTCTTGTGGAGCGTCACGAAGCATTCAGCTTCGACTGTTCGTGCGTTGTCAGTGAAGTACAGTCATTTATTGTGCGTATATAGTGTGTATATATTCAAGTGTGCGCCCATTCACTTATTCTTGACAGTTTGGGTAGGTGTGTGTATACTGTGCGCGAAACGTACTATGACAGGAAGCGATGCTACTCCCTTTGTCATTGTTTAACGAGCGGTCTCACTCTTGCCGACGTTCCGGGGCTAAAGCCCTTTGATTAAAGTTAATGATGCAACGCTGGCGGATGAACAAATTTCTGTATCCTCGAGAAAAGCCGTATATCTCGAAGTGCAGGTAACACGTACGGACGGTTGCAGCAGTGGTGCGCAAACTTCGCCGCACATATTCATTACATTCCTTAATGTGCCTGTCACTATTTTTGCAGCGAAGTACTGCACACGTCTTCAATGCACATGATTCAATTCAGCATGATTGGAGCACAGTAAGTTAGCGAAAACTCAGTTGCATTGCCGACAGCTGATCGCACAGAAGCAAGGTAGAAGTGGTATTGGCTTCCTATTCGTGCGCGGTCGCTGAGGCAACGTACGGCGAGGTGTCGAAAGCGCCATCTCGTTTCTATAAAACAAACTGCACCGTGAAGAGGTTCAATAGCGTCACGGGCATCGGAGGTGCTGATGCGGCTGCAGCAGTGGTTGCGGCAGATAAATGGAAAGTGCGGTGGCGCTTGTGTCGGCGTAGTGTGGTGCCCCATGAAAAAAAATGTATGATTTCATAATGTATGCAGCTCATGTATGCAGCCTAAACAGCTTCGCTGATAATTCGGTCCCCATATCAATTCGTGTGCTATACTTTGCTCCCTATGTCAAACTGGATAAAGCATAGAAGGACAGAATTGACATCCTAGGGATCAAAACTGCACTAGGTCTGCACTAGGTCTTCCCCTGCAAAGGGATCAAAACTGCACTAGGTCTTCTCCCGAACACCTCGACCTTAAAGCTTCTAGGCTGGGTGTCTGCAATACTCTGGGCGATCTCATAGAAGCCGCCATGGTATCGCAGCATCAAATACTTTTGAGAAGGAAAACTGCAAGGCAAATCACGGAGCACCAGGTGTTCGAACCCTCGCAGTGTTCCAAGCGGACAGGTAACGTACCCAGACCAACTAGGGATAGACTCCAAATTTCACCGCTTCCCAAGAACATGCACCTGGTGTTTCAGGAAGGTAGAAGCAAAGATAGAGCTGCGGCCCTGCATGTCAGATTTGAAAGTAGGTCCGATGTGCTTTACACGGACGCTACTGAATACGATAGCAGGGCAGTACACACAGCGGTAGTGGTTCGTGACTTGAGAGCCGGCCTCGCACTGCACCGTTAAAAGAACAAATGCAAATGAGGCAGAATAAGTTGCCATTGCAAGACCGTTTCAACTTATTCAATAACACAAAAAACACCGCATATCCACGAAGTGAATGATGATGAGTGGGCGAAACACTGGAGGATCATTCGGGTAACCGTGAATCTCCCGTACATTGCCCAGTCGAACATGCAAATGAGTGACAGCACATGTGTACAGTATATACAACGATGTTTTATTGGGCGTATATTGTATTGAGTTGTAGACTTCGTTTTCCCTTCATTAAGACTGCCTTGTGATCAGTGCAGCAGGACGGCGACGCCTGCAAGCGGACCCAGAGGCGGCGAGAGTGCAGGAAGCGGCGGCAAAACGCCGGAAGCGTTCTCTAGCATAGGTTGGTGGCCCTCGACTCCGCTTGCAGTAGAGCCGCCACTCTCGCCTTTTCATCCATAGCGGGCGCCGTTATCAGAAGCGACCGTTATCATCTATGGCTGAAGAGAGAAAGAGAGCGTGCGTCGGGAACCAACGCCTTTGTGCACCGCAGCGCCCCTAGCGGATTCCATGCAAACCAGAGCTACGGACGAGAGAACAAGAGAGCGCGCGTCGGGAACAAGAGAGAAAGAGAGCGCTCGTCGGGAACGAACGCCCTTTTGCACCGCAGCGCCCCTAGCGGACTCCATGCAAACCAGAGCTACGGACGACGGGCGACGAGGGAGGGGCAAGGCTCTGCCCTAAGGTGCTTCGCCGCTAGAACGGTACAGGGGTGATCGTTAGTTACTCCAAGGCAGCCATTAATAATTATGATATGGGCGGGATCTGTGCTTCCGCTGCCAGAATTCTGAAAGCACAAGTACCCCCCAGAGCAAATCTCACTGCTGTGGTCCCCGGCCCGTAAGGGCCTGTGAGGGAACGAGAAAGCGCACGCGACTGCCCGAGGGCTTACTCTCCGGTCGATCGCGGCTGACTCGCCGTCTCCACGTGAAGAACACCTCTCTACTCGTGACAAACTAGAACATTCCAGGAAATCACTTCTCAGTATAAACTCAGTCGTAAGACCTATCCAACGGCAGATAAACAGCTCTACAAAAAAGAGGAAAGTCATGGGGAGAAAATTGCAAACCGGGGTGTTTCCAAACCTTTACCTGTACAGTAAATGACATCTGCAAGTCTTTAATCTTAGATGTATGCACTGCAATAGCATTGCAGTCCATATGGTGTTGACTTGCGCTTCCTATAATGACCAGAATAGAAATGTAGAATCCTGGAAAATATTATCGCTGAACCACGAAGCAGAAGAGCAACGGAAAGTCATCGGTCTCGCCTGACCGCCGCCGAGTCACAAGGGATTCCGGCTGGCGGTCAAGGGAATGAAAGGGGGTTGAGGCTAAAGCCCGGGATACATGGAGCGAACTTTCACGGCGAACTTCGCGCGTCAAGTAACGACGCGGCGACACGACGCAGGATGTTCGCTGTGTCGCGATACTTGCGGCGAACGCCGTCGCGCGTTTACCAAAGTGTCGGCGGCGGTCCCGGTCGCCCGCTTCGAACTGAATTTGGCGTTGTCCTTGTAGAATTCACTTCATTGGTAGCAAATGCCTGCGTAAACGGCTTTCGCTTAGTCTCAGGCCGCTTAGACGACAGAGTATTATGGATAACCTTGAGGAGTTTTCGAGATCGATTCTCGTTTCGAACGCGTCTAAGCCCAACGAAAGAAATATCCGATGCCACCGCCATCTATCAGGGAAGTCGAGAGATAGGCGTGACAACGGCATGCGACCTCTGAGATCAGAAGATTTCTGTTGAAGGCTGTGGTAGACAGCTTGCACTGCTTGTCTGTTTCCCCGCAGATCAGCGGATGTGGGATGTACAAATACAACGCGCTTCCTGAGAGATCATACTGGGAACTACTCTATCGGTGCAGAGACATGCAGCACCAACGCAACACCAACGCGATTGCAGGCGACACGAAAAGGCGCGCGGGCGAAACACCAGCATGCATTGCGACCGGAACTAGTGCCTCCTGATTGGCTGTCGTCCACTCTGCGCGCTAGACGCTTCCGGTGGCGGCGTTCGTGCGACGGAAATGTCTGGACAGGCAGATCGGCGGCGGACGTCAAATTTTTTGACGCCGGCCGTCGGGCGCTCGCCGCGCGACGAAGTTCGTCGCTCGGACGCCGGTTATTCGCTCCATGTACTCCGGCCTTAAAGCGTTCTCCCCCGTCATTTTGACGGGTGCAAATAAAGGTTATTTCTCTCACTCCCCCATATGAATGTTGCGGCAAAAACGCAAAAAATGTTTATGGAATACAATACAGTAGCAGAGTACGAGGTGTACGCCTATGTACTGATATTTTCTGCGGGCCAGAAAGGGAGTTTTAGCATTAGCTATTGGGAACATGTGTGGTCAAGCTTAGGCGGCTTTTCAAATTGGTGTGCGCGCTAATCTGCAGAACCGAGGGCTCTTATTGTTTACACCTTCTCAAAAATTTGTTTGGGGTTCACCAGAAGTGTTTTAACATAAACTCAGAGTACTTTTTAATATAAATTTGAGAGTTTATATTTTTGACTAAGGTTGTTTTAGTTTACTCCTCCGTAATGTTTTTTTCGCTAATTGATCGAAGTAAACAATGCAGGCGGAATTAGATCCCTCCATTGATTAAATGCTAAAAAAACTTCTTCATGCGAATAAAAAAAAATCACCTGTACCTTCAAGGCCAGCTTTGAGAGCAGCTCCTTTTTGCTGAAATAAAAATACACGAGACACAAGGACTTATACAAAATAAAATTTATTACATACGCCCCATGTAACTAATATAAATACCTTCAATGTTTACTTCTTGACAAAAGGTATTATACCCATATAAGCACAAAGCCCGTAAAACACTAAAATATATATTTTCAAACAATACACTAAATTGTACAACGGATCCATTTACTAACATACTAAAATCCCTAGCAAATTAAGATTCCTAAACGAAAAAGAAACGTAAGGCGTTAATCCCTGATCACATATATGCTGTGATAACACCTGATATGATAATCAAATGTGATAATAACTGAACATATACTTAACCTTAGAGCTTGGACCCAATGATTCGACGGTTACTTTGTCCAGAATACCTTTATCCCTTTTGCCCGTGACTGTAATGTAGAGCTGGAAAGATTAGGCCATTTTAAGTTAACAGTGCACTGCATTCTGATGCCATGTACAAATACAATACATGGAATGATAGAATGTGTATGCACTAATTTAAAAGTCCAAGTCATCACACAAATCAGCTAAATAAAGTGGCCAAGTGATTGGACTCCACTTTCAAGCAGCCTGTCCTTGACACTTTTGCTCACGACTACATTGGTCAAAGTTGCAATGTGTGCTCGCAGAAATAGAACTTTCTATCTAACGGTGCGCGAGTTGCATTTTGCATGGCTTCACAAAACACGTGAAAACAGCCAAATTGAATCTGAAACTACCACTTAGAACATGTTGGTTAAGGTTGCCCGTTGCGATAGATGGCTCTGCATTATCGAGGTATGTGTGTCCACTTTGAATGTCGTCTTTCAGCGATGTGAGTGCACTTTTTCTGCACACGCAGCTAATACGTTGAAACATACCTCGATAACTTACAACTTCCCATTGGACTACGTACCATTGAAACCCAAACTTGCGCTGACTTCTCATTTGCCAATAAGGTGGCCACCAGTACACCAATACCATCTTTTCAGCCTGCCTATAGTTTTCACCCTTGTGCATTTGAGCAACTTTTGTCGCAAACCTAAGTACGTGCCACCTGCGCTATAACCCGCCAGCATCTCTTCTAGAAGTGTGCATTACGGTTTCAAGGGCTAGCCATATATATATCTTGACGCGTGCTCTATGTAGACATTTAGACTACGATGACGATATGTGCTTTAACGTGCTCCGTGTAGTGGGACAGGGGGAACTCGAAGACGAAGAAGACGTCTGTTGTTCTGGTGTTTTTCTAAAGCTGTTCCGCCGTCTTGTTCAACGTGTTGTCTCTTGTTCACGTCGACACGCGACAATATATATATATATATATATATATATATATATATATATATATATATATATCCATAAGCATCCATAAGTACCGCAGCGATGGCCTAGCCGTAGAGCATCCGCCTCGTATGCGGGAGGTACCGAGTTCAAATCCCGGTGCCGCCGGGAACCCACCGGTTTTTCTAATGGGTAGAGATGTCCCCTGGCCTGGTGCTCGGCTGTCGTGGGTGTCCACATCTCGAAAGAGGGCCCAATAGAGATTTCAGCTCTTGTCTCTGGGCGCCTATTGTCCAACCACAGACGGCCTTGTAGACGAGCATCCGCCGCGGCTATGGGAGGCAAGTGCTGCCGCCGGGTACCTACCGGTAAAATAGGTACAAGCGCGCTCCCGGCCTGGTGCTCGGCAATTATGGGACCTCAACGCTTGGAAAGGGGTGTTTGACCTCAACCCGAAGGCGCCCCCACCTCCATAGGTGCTTGGGGCACCACATGGGAAATGACCGCCATGGAAGCGGCCCAGACATCACTCGTTTTCGGTGCTCACGTTGGTTTCGACGGGAATTCAGGGCGCAGGCACCTTTCCCAAGCGTATCACCCCTGAAGGAAGCCGAACGCCAGGCCGTGGTACGCTTGTACCCTTTTGAACCAGTGGGTGCCCGGCGGCGGTGGGAATCGAACCCACAGCCTCCCGCAGCCGAGGCGACCATATATATATATATATATATATATATATATATATATATATATATATTGGGGCGATCGCCAGCGTAGTAATGAAGGAGAAGACGACGACGAGGTTAGACGGAAGAAGGTAGGAATAAATGGGCTCTACCTACAGTACCCTAGTGAAATCTTTACATTGGCGCAGTCGAAAGCAGGAACCTGTGAAGAAGAAGATGAACGTCGCGTTCAACGAGGGACGAACTACCATCGAGGATACAAAGCAAGTGACGAACAACATGTCGGTCCACTGGAGGACATCACCATGCCTGATGTTCTATGGAGTGTTACAAGTGCCTCCGGGCTTACCAGCCATACCTCCCAAAGTCCCGGCACCGCCGAACCTCACCATTACGCTGAAGAAACAGTATTCCTTGTTAAATCAGGCGTTCTAATAGTGCCGATGTTTTAAACAGCCGAAACAAGTCAGCATTGATTGACGCTGGTTGTCATGAGTAAGACGCCGGCGGCGCCATAAAAGAAGACAAAGACGATGTGAGCGGAGCGTTCGGAATGGCACGAGCGCGCGAGGCGCGTGACCCGAGGCGTGATCGAAGGAGAAACGGCGTTGTCTGAGCATTATCGACGTGGTTCCGGGCCAGGAAGGTCGCATCGCCAGCACCGCTCTGGCGACGGGAGACTTGGGGGTCTGGCTGAGTCCATGACGTTGGCCGTCCAAGGCGTGGCCGTCGACCTCGGCAAGTTCGGGCGAGGCTCCTGGACGAGCTGCAGCTCCTCACGGCAGGACCAGGCACCCCAGAGAGGCTCCCCCTTCTGCGGCAGACCGGCACGATTGATTCTCCTCGGGACGCCACGTCGGCACTCTTGAAGAAGTAGCGACGCGTCCCGACGCTAGGCCTAGGCAGGTGGGCCTAAGCTACGGTGACCACCATTGCTGACGAGCTCATCTCCGACGAAGTACCGGCGAGCTCCCTACTGATAAAGAGACGACGCGCCGACAACAAGGCAAAAGCGACTATAGCATCAACGAGTACACCTACTGCTGGAGAAAAAGGGCCGACGAGCTTCGGACTCAGACAAACGTGCAACGACGAACGCAGCAAGGTGACTCTTATTTGTAGCGTCGCAGAGATAAGACAGGGTTGCCTGACTTTGAAGAGTTAGCCGCCACGGACGCGCATAGGCGCCAAGTAGAATGTTTTGTACCTTAGGCTTTGTACATTAGTTGGTATCTTTATTAGTATTTCTTCCCGTAGTGTGCTTGATTTTTAGTTTTGGTTTTGAGTGTGCGTGTTATTAAAAAATCTGTTTGCTGTGCCGCCATCCGTCTTCCTTCTCCATCTCTCATAACACCCGCACGCCCCCGAGATCGGTGACGCAAAACACATCACAATTGGCGAGCCTGCCAGGATCCGCTCCCGGATTCTATCCAGCCCAGTCACCGATACTCGGGAGTAGCAAAGATGGAGTGGGAACGTTTGGCGGCGATAGCAAAGGATTTAAACCTCTCAAAGGGCGAGACAATGACATTTTTTGAGTATACTAGTCAAGAGAAAGAGAAGGAGCACGAACGGGCACGTGAGCAGCAGAAAAGCGAAAAGGAAATTTTAGAACTCAAGATAAGACTAGCGGAGATGGGCGCGGGTTCTCGCGAAGGCACAAGTTCACCCGGATCGGCGTCATCCGACTCAGCTGCTTCCAGACCAAAGCGAATTTGCCCTAGAAAATTAATGGCTCCTTTTGACGAGCGAAGAGACGACTTAGATGCATATTTGCATCGGTTCGAGAGAATAGCCATCGGGCAAGGCTGGGAGAAGAGCGAGTGGGCTAACGCCTTAAGCCTATGTTTAGTGGGTGAAGCGTTGAGTATATATGGGCGTATGTCAGCTGAAGAATCACTAAACTACGACAAGGTGAAAAATACTTTATTACAGAGATTCAGGTTGACGGCAGAAGGGTTTCGAGAGAAGTTTCGCTCATGCAAGCCAGAAGACTCGGAGACAGGCAAACAGTTTGCGTGCCGACTAACTAACTACTTTGAAAGGTGGATAGAGCTTTCAGAGACTGACAAAACGTATGAAGCAGTTCGTGACAAAGTCGTAGGTGAACAATTTCTGGCCAGGTGCAGTAACAGTTTGGCAATATTCCTCAAAGAAAGAAAGTTACAAACAGTAAAGCAGATGGCCGAACAAGCCGAACAGTTCGTAGAAGCACAAGGGTTGAATAATTTGGGAAAGAGTGATAAAGATACGCACGTAGCAGCGGTAGAAGAGGTGAAGAATCAAGGACAAATGAACAGACCAAGGGGACCGCAGAGGTGTTTCCTATGTAATCGGCTGGGTCATGTAGCGATGAACTGTCGAGTGAGAGATAATCGTCACGAAGCACCGGTAGTTTGTCAGTTGTGCCAAAAGAAAGGTCACAGAGCAGATGAATGCAGGACTAGTTACATGGATCAGACTGCATGCATTATGAGCGCAAGAGAGGAAGGACAGATAGGACAGAACATGCCTGTAGTGGAAGGCGAGGTAGAAGGGCACAAGGTTACAGTGCTGAGAGACACAGGAGCAAATACAATTTTAGTGAGGAAAAGTTTAGTGCCGCATGAAAGCATGACCGGATACGTTAAACCGGTGATCTTGGCAGACAAGTCAGTCAGGTATCCGCCAGAGGCACAGATACAAATATCGACACCCTTCTATAGAGGACTAGTCACAGCTAGATGCGTAGACGATCCCCTCTATGATTTGATTGTGGGGAATGTACCGGGAGTGAGGAAGGCAGATGACCCCTACTTAAGTTGGAAGAGGACCGAGAAGGACGTGGAAGAGAAGAAACGCTCAGAAGCGCACAAGGAGGAAATGCAAGACAGAGACGTAGCAGCTGCAGTACAAACACGAGCAAGTAGTAAGGGCATCAAACCTTTGCCAGCATTGCAGGTTACGGCCTTGAAGGGGTTAAATATAACTGTTGAAGAATTTCGAGAATTGCAGAACAAGGATGAGTCGATAAGAAAGTGTGAACAGAAGATAGGAGAACGGCTGCACAGGAAAAGGAGTCGGACAGTAGCGGAGTTTATAAAGAATAATAATTTATTGTACCGGAAATGTATATTTAGTTCAGGTAGGGAAGTATTACAGTTGATGGTCCCGAAGGAACTGAGGGATAAAGTACCGAAGTTAGGGCATGATAGTGTAACGGCAGGTCACCAGGGAATCAAAGACACGTTACAAAAAATAACAGAAGAGTTCTTTTGGCTGGGAGTGCAGAGTGACGTGAAACGATTTGTAAAATCATGTGACGTATGCCAAAAGACGATGGCTAAGGGGAAAAACGAGGAGAAGACTGGTGTTTGTTTGGCGATTGCCGATGACAAGGACATAGGATTGACGATAGAGCCAACGAAGTGTGAGATAGGCTACAAGACTAGGGAATTTGTGGGGCACAAATTGGGAACGGGACAAATCGAGCCCAAGGAGGACACACGAAACACATCACAATTGGCGAGCCTGCCAGGATCCGTTCCCGGATTCTATCCAGCCCAGTCACTGATACTCGGGAGTTGCAGAGATGGATTGGGAGGCGATATCGGCTGCTATTCGCAAGCAGAAGCTCAGCAAGGAGCAGGGCCTCAAACTAATTGAGGATGAAAGGAAACGCGTAGAGGCCGCTCGATTAGCAGAACTTGCTGCAGTTAAGAAAGCTTATGAGGAGAGAAAACAACGCCTAGAGAAAGAGATAAAGAGGCTACAAGAGAAAGCTCAGGCATCGGAAAGGAGAGAGCGTGAGGCTGAGCTTAAGATTGAGAGTAGGCCCGCTAGTGTAGCAGAGCTGGCGGACAGCAGAAATTTGTCAGAAGACGTTGGCAGAGTAGATAGCGCCCGTGACGACCCAGAGGAGAAGCCCTCGACTACAGAACCCTTGATTAAGAAAGACAGTGATATGAGGATGGGCGAGATTCCGATAGAGATTGGCGTAAGCGAGGAGCAGAGAGCGGTAACGAAAGAAGTAGCTTCACCTCGTAACGACATGGGGTTTGTAATGGAAAAATGATTCCAAGAATCGCCAGGCACCAGAAATGACGAGCCAGTCAAACTCCGAGAGAAACGAGAAAGAGGATAGAGGCCCTAGTCACCTAAAAAGTGCAAAGCGTGAAGGTAGGAGGAAAACTCCCAGTAGATGGAAAAGAAAACGGCGTGTTAAAACGCAGATGCATGAGAAGAGGCGGACGTCAAGGAAAAGGATTAAGAGGCCAGAGTTAAGGCAGAGCCATTCCAAGCAGTACGAGCGATATGCAGGTGTAAGAAAGAAAAGGAAGCTAGAGCTAAAGCACAGGTATTCCAAGCTGCACGAGAAATGTGCCAGAGCAAGAAAGGGAAGGAGGCAGGCTGGGCGTAGAGAAGCGTGGGAGCTTAGGAAAAGGCGGAAGAAATGATCAGGTATAACCGGTAGGGTACTAAAGGAATATTATTTAGGAATGCCTTCGGACAGTGGAATTGTCAGCTCTTACAAATGTGTGTATATAGCAAGTTTATTCATATAGAGTGCTTGGGACAATGAACATTACAAGCAATTGAGTGCAGTGTTGTGTGAACAGAACAAGTGGTGAAACGTGCGCGACAGTGAAGTGAAGTGTGGTGATGAGTGGTAAGCGAAGACGACGCACAGAAGAGCATTCAAGCCACAACGAAAGTCAAGTTCGCCGCCAAAAGGTCAAGAGAAAGCAGTTTTTTGAGAAAAAACTCTTAAAAATGGGAGCCATGTCATGAGTAAGACGCCGGCGGCGCCATAAAAGAAGACAAAGACGATGTGAGCGGAGCGTTCGGAACGGCACGAGCGCGCGAGGCGCGTGACCCGAGGCGTGATCGAAGGAGAAACGGCGTTGTCTGAGCATTATCGACGTGGCTCCGGGCCAGGAAGGTCGCATCGCCAGCTCCGCACTGGCGACGGGAGACTTAGGGGTCTGGCCGAGTCCGTGACGTTGGCCGTCCATGGTGTGGCCGTCGACCTCGGCAAGTTCGAGTGAGGCTCCTGGACCGGCTGCAGCCTCTCACGGCAGGACCGGGCACCCCAGAAAGGACCCCTCTTCCAAGGCAGACCGGCACGCTCGATGATCCCCGGAACGCCACGTCGGCACTCGGGAAAGGAGCGAGACGGAAGCAGCGGCCGAGGACGTCGCTAGGCCTAACCCGTCACCTCTCCCGGCCACGTCAGCAACAGCGACCGGGTTACCCAGGCTTCCGAGACGAGCCAGTTGAAGGACAGACTTCTATGCAGCAACGTTGATGCGAAGATCGGCGAAACGGCCACATGGAAAAGGATGCTACGAGATTCCGGCTGGAAAGATACGAGCAACCCCATCGACGAACTTTGTAAGAACGACTTTCTTGTATCGTCACTAGAGTAGGCCAGTGATGCCAGACTTTGGTGTAAGAAAGGCCTAGGACTAACGTAGGCAAAGTTAAGGGCATGAACGTGGATAGACTTGGTCGGTTGTATATTTTTGTTAACATTTATTTATGTATTGTGTTCTAGTTCAGGGTGTGTTTGAATTTGTGGTTTGAGGTTTTTGGTTTTGTGTGAGATTAAAATATGCTTGCTGTGTGGCCATGCGTCTTCCCTATCCATCTCTCATAACACCCGCACGCCCCCGAGATCAGTGACAACGAAACACATCACACTGGTGCTTCCGTAAGCCTAATTAATGAAACTGTAGTGGATTCTACCAGCATCATTTCCGAGAAGCCTATTCCTGTTTGCCGCTACGACGGTTCATCTCGGGTATACCATAAATGGAGAAAAGCAGCTCTTAGGTTCTAAGGTGAGAAGTTCAAGGTGGAAGCGCTCGTCGTGTCAGCGGTGGACTTCGAATTTCTTGTATCGCGCCCCGATATGAGGAGCATGAAGATTAACATATTATGGAATGATGAGGTGAACATTGGACTGAAACATCCAACGAACGAAAGTCATCATGCGCGGAAGACGGGTCATTGAAGTTCCCCGAGCTAATATGCATTGGGCCATATCCCGAAGCCGCAACAGCGATTGAGGTGCCGTTCTTGTTGCGCGGCACCATAGTCGTCAGAAAAAAAAAACATATAGCCTCAGCCATGAAAAGAAAGTGTGGTTAAGCAAGAGCTTCAAGGCATGTTAGAGGCAGGGATCATTAGGCCATCGACATCATCTTTTGCTTCCCCTATTACAACTGTACCGACGGAAGATGGATGATTACCGAATGATGAACAAGCAGACTGATGGTATCATTGACGAGACTGGAGGATGCGAGTGGTGTTCAAGTACAGACTTATGCAAGGGGTACTGGCAAGTGCCACTAAAGGAAGAAACTCAGAAATTTACGGCATTTGTCACACCGTTCGACATATACGAGTATAATCGGCTATCATTTGGCTGGGAGAATTCTCGGTCGTGGTTCCAAAAAATGATGGACGTAACACTGATCAAATTCCTTGGAATATTTTGCAATGTGTACGTGGATGATATCATCATCGACTCCAGGACAAGGAAAAACCACGAGGAACATTTGTGTAAAGTACTTAAAGCATTAAGCGCCGCAAGGCTTAAAAGTAACATGAAGAAAAGTGAGTTTTTTTTGCAATAGGGTGGTTTTCCTCGGTAGGGTGTTTGAAGGTAAAACGAAAAGCATCAAGGAAGAGAGTATTCAACGCATGAAGAAGATGGTGAAACCGTGTGATGTTCATTCCCTCTGAGCGTTTTTGGGACTGGCGGGCCATTTGCGTGCATTCATAAGATACTATGCCAGAAAGACGAAATGTCTCACTGCACTTACCCAAAATGGTGTGTCATTTATGTGGTCAGAAGAATGCGAGAATTGCTATACCGAGCTTGTCCGAATCATTTCATTGGACCCTGTATTAATGCTCCCTGACTTTAAGCTGTCCTTTGACCTATATACCGACGCATCTTATTAGGGAGCAGGTGCCATACTCTACCAGCGTGATGCGACAGAACACCAAGGAAAAGGACTGAGGGTAGTAGGTTTCTACTCTTGCACATTGACGAAGACACCAGAAAATTATGCAACTACGGAGACGGAAGCACCGGCGGTGGTGATGGCCTTGCGATATTTCAGAAGCTACCTGGAAGGATACCACTTCAAGCTGTTCACAACCAGGCGTTGACGTACTTGTTAGAGCTATCCCAGCCGAAGGGCAGAATAGCTCGATGGGTTAGAGAAATACAACAATTTAGCTTTCACGTCATACATTGCGGGGACAGAAGCATAAAGATGCCGATGCCCTATCTCGACTCCACATGCCACACAAAGCCCCAACTAGAAATGTAAACCTGCTACAGCTTTGGGAAGGCACACAAGTGATGGAAGTAAAACATGGTAAATTGTACGTTCCGGAGACAGAAGTGCCGACAGTCCTGAACCTTTACCACGCCAATCCCGAGTCAGGAGGGCACGAAGGATTTTATAAGACATACCACAAAATAGCCCAGTGATTCACTTGGAAAAACATGAAAGAATACATAACAAATTATGTGAAGACTTGTCACCAGTGTCAGCTTGTTAAAGCCAAGTACAAGCCTAGAGGCAACAGGATGGTCTTGCCAGAGTATTCCGACATCCTCTTCGAGGTTGTCCATCTTGATTTCGCTGAAATCAAAAAGAAGCGAGAGGGAGTTAGGAAGACGCAAGCATTCCTTGTCGCCGTACACGAATGCACGCGTTTTGTCGCCGCCAAAGCTGGAAAAGAGGACGCAAACTGCGTGATATCATTGCTGCAGCGAGAACTCTTCAAGAAGGTCAGAGTCGTCGTCGCAGAAAATGGCCGAGCCTTTAAAAGCGAGAAACTACGACTTTGGGCTGAGGAAAGAAATACCCTTCGCTTCCCCGCACCTTACCATCCGGAAGCAAATTCTCTTGCAGAGCGTATGATAAGGGACTTGAATATGTACACCCGTGAGCAAAAGTATACGGACCAGGGGTTGCGCGATAAAGCCGATTCTTTCCTCCGCCTGTGAGCGCAACTTGCAATTGAGGACTCCAGTCCAAACTTGGCATTGCAAACTTTTGAGTGAACCCATTAATTCCAGTTTATGCGTGTTAATTACGAAGAAATGCAGTTTTTTCGGCGACCCCGTGGTCCGTATACTTTTGCTCACGGGTGTACATACGATTATACCCCGAATTCAAAGGCGGCTCGAAATGTGCCTTAGAAGCAGCCGTAGCGCATCACAACAGATCATTGTCATGAGTAAGACGCCGGCGGCGCCATAAAAGAAGACAAAGACGATGTGAGCGGAGCGTTCTGAACGGCGCGAGCGCGCGAGGCGCGTGACCCGAGGCGTGATCGAAGGAGGAACGGCGTTGTCTGAGTATTATCGACGTGGTTCCGGGCCAGGAAGGTCGCATCGCCAGCACCGCTCTGGCGACGGGAGACTTGGGGGTCTGGCCGAGTCCGTGACGTTGGCCGTCCACGGTGTGGCCGTCGACCTCGGCAAGTTCGGGCGAGGCTCCTGGACGAGCTGCAGCTTCTCACGGCAGGACCAGGCACCCCAGAGAGGCTCCCCCTTCTACGGCAGACCGGCACGTGCGATGATCCCCGGAACGCCACGTCGGCACTCGGGAAAGAAGCTGGACGGAAGCGGCGGCCGAGCACGTCGCTAGGCCTAACCCGTCACCTCTCCCGGCCACGTCAGCAACAGCGACCGGGTCAAACAGGCTCCGAAGATGAGCGGGTGAACATACCGACTGCAAGGCCGCCACGACTATGCGACAGTTGGCGAAAAGCAACGACTTCAAGAAAGGCCCAACGAGATTCTCGCCGGGAGAATACGAGCGACGAGGGCGAACTGAGTAAGGACGATACATTCTCGTAGTAGGCCAGAGTTGCCAGACGTTCGCGTGGGAAACGCCCAGAATTAGTGTAGGCGTAGTTAAGGACATGTTTAGTGTGTATTTTAGTGTGTTCATTAGGTTGTACATTTGTTGGCATTTATTTATTCATTGTGTTTTAGTTCAGTGTGTAGCTTGATTTTCGGTTTGAGGCTTTTTGGTTTTGAGTTCGCGTGTAAATAAAATCTGTTTGCTGTGTCGCCATGCGTCTTCCCTCTCCATCTCTCATAACACCCGCACGCCTCCGAGATCAGTGACAACAAAACATCACAATTGGCGAGCTTGCCAGGATATTCCACCATTTCCGGCCCTGTCACAGATTTTGGTGGTCTAGAGATGGATTGGGACCGCATATTAGCTATGGTTCGCGAGAAAAAGCTTAGCAAGGAGCAGGGCCTTAAACTAATTGAGGATGTAATGAACCGTGTCCATGCCGCTCGATCTTTAGAACTTGAGACACTTCGGCAAGCATGTGAGAAGGGTCGTTGTCACGGATTTCGGTGGACTAAAGACAGACAGGGACAAGTCGCATGTTTAAGACATACATTTATAATTACAAAAAGAAACGATAAAGACAACAGCACGAAACAAACAATTTACAGCACGAGTAAATTCTAGAAAATCCCCAGAGTCCTCAGATATTAAAATTCATAAGTGCAAAGTATTTACATTAAGTCCCTTGACGTGGCCACGTCACCTCGTCGTCGCGGCTTCCGGCGACACGTCGTTGGGCCCGCCGATGCGTCGTAGACTCGAAGTCGCTGTGTCCGACGTTCGGTCCACGGTTGGCCTGGTTCGGGGGTCAGGACGGTGGGGTGGCCGAGGCGCCTGGATCGCCCGGTCAACTCCGCTAGCCTGCGGATCGTAGCCGCAGGGAATCCGAGAAGCGGCGCCGTCAGCCTGTAGCTGCGGCTTCCGGTGGGACGTCCACTCAGCTCGCGGGTCGTGGCCGCGACAGCCGAAGAACAGCTTCCACTGGGTTGCCGCCGTCTCCGCGATCCACCCGTCCTGTCCGGCCACCAGCTCCTTCTGCCTCTCGTCGTCCCAGAGCGTAGCTGGGCTGCTCTCTTCGGCTACGTGTCTCTTCTCCCGTTGGCCACGTAGCTGCGCGTGCACTTTTGCGCTTCTTCTTCTGCTCTCATAATGTATTCTTTTTATTCGGCCGCTCTTATTTTATAACCTCTTTTTCCTTTATTTCTGCCACTGACTCCTCGTGACTTCTTGTTCTCCTCATAACTTCTGATTTTTCTTCTTTCTTTCTTCATTTTGTGGCTCATGACAATCATATATACAGTCGGCCTGGGATACATCCCACATTTTGCGGCATTTGGCACGAGCTCATCGCTGCCAGCGGACCACTAACTGGGTTTAGTGAAACTAATTGACCTGAAGGAACATCCCAAGACTTCTCAGCAGCGACAAAGATACAGAGTTACAATGAAAACGAATTTTGACCGCATACACAGCACAAAAATACCGGAGATTGAACTACATTCATGGGTTCTGGTCCGGAAGGGACTTGATTCGAAAACGCCCTTTACAGGACCTTATTATGTCGTCAAGACAGCCGGACAGCAAGGACTCCTGAAGACATTATACTACCAAGGACCCAGTATTATCCTCGTAGGACCGTATTATCCTCGTGGGGGCCAAGACAGCCGATTGGGAGTGTGTGGCGAACCCCATCGCCAGCGTAGTAATGAAGAAGAGAAGACGACGACGAGGTTACACGGAAGAATGTAGGAATAAATGGCTTCTACCTACAGTACCCTAGTGAAATCTTTATATATATATATGCACAGAATAGAAGCACGTCGGGGAACGCCGGGCTTTACTCCTAGTGAAGTACTGTTTTTTCCTACATGTGTGTTTATTCTATGTATGCATTTTTATAGGTATAGGTATACGTCACTATTCCTTTCAAGCAAACAAAATTCCATTTCAATCTGTCTCTTCTCCCAGAAAAATACTTCATGACAACTATGAGTGTTACTATCACGACATGCGTACAGTCACGTGTAAAAAGACTGCTGTGCAGCACTGCAACTAGCCTCGTCATTTTCAATTCCGTTTCTGTCTAAAGATCAACAACGGGTGGAAATAACGCTTCACTTATTTTGCTGTTAACTTATAGCTCTGCTTCGAGCCCGCGGACGACTCTGTTTTTGGAGTTTCCTGCAATAATTTGGAGTTTCCTGCAAAACGTTTTTCGCCATGGTAGGAAAATAATGGAAGTGTTGCGAACCTCGGTTTCTCTATTCATCCGCAGATGGAGTTCAGCAAAGAACAGTATAAGTGGCTAGTCTTGCGGGACGAGATTTCGGAACAAAAGAACCTCGATGCGTACACATTATTTCTATCGATGTATGGGGCAACCCCGCCTGATGACAGCCAGCTCGCTTCCAAAGTAAACGGATACGAAGAACAACGTGAGTTGCTCTTATCTGGTGTTTTTTTCTTTAATTTGAATGGCGCAGTAGCGCCGAAGGGCTGCATACCGCAAGCCTTGACGTGCTCCTTTGTAGGACTAGTGCGTCATTTTCTTGCGAGCTTCGTTACAAAACTCCAAAACCTAAATCGAAATCCCCTGAAGAATTTCTTAACAGTAAAGTCCGCACAACTTTGCGGCGGAGTGATAATACCAATTCTGAACCAGCCTAAAGCAAATATTTTGCTCCGGAACTTGATGTATATTCTAAATAACGCGTTCTGGAGCTCTACTCAGGCAATGAGCACGCCAGTCAGCGCGCATGTCTACCTAGGAGCGCTTAAACGGAGGCGACGAAATAACGCATCGGTTCTGTCTACGAACGGTACAAATGTACTAAACAAGCATCATTCGTCATCCTAGGCTATTGACAAGTGTAGCTCAAATATATTCGCGTTTCCATAAACTTGCATCCTTATGCATACCCGTGATCATGTAATATATGATGACGCGAATCGCCTTCACATATGCCGTTCCGATGGGAAAATGCGCCAGGGCGGCAGCGTTCTTATGACCGTTACAAAAAAACATTCCTTCTTCACGCGTTCATATTACCATCAAACTCGAATTAGTCTCAGCCGTAGTTTCGTTAGCTAGCATAATACTGTGACAGACCGATAGCGAAGACGTTTTCAAATGACTTCGAAGCAGACGACGCGCTGAACTTCGCGTGGTAACTAGGATCTTGTCAGCCGCTGCGGTTCTTATAAATACACTGTAAATATGTTTCTTACTTCTTTTTCCGCGTAACATTTTGGCTGGAGTTTGCGGGCTCAAGCGCAAGACGGATTTACGCAGCGGGCGCTCCTTGGATGCATCTACCATGCCAACTCAAGGCGAGGATGCTTCGGGCTAGTCGGCCCCCACGTCAACCGTTATTCTCGCACAACCGCGCGACCCCGGCACCTTCCCGGCACTGACAACACGGATGCTGAAAATTGGCTTCAACTGTCGGAGCGGGTGTGCGCGAGCAACCTCTGAGACGAGACCATTATGCTAGCTAATTTGATATTCTATCTCGCGAGAACGGCACGCGTCTGATTTCAGACCCACGAGGAGGAACTCACCACCTGGGACATTTGTAAACAGAAGCTTAAGGATTTGTTTGGCAAGCCTGTTGGCCGTCAGCGCGCCGCAAAAAAAAAAAAAAAAAAAAAAAAAAACGCTTTGCGTGTCCAGACGTGCACTGAGTCCTAACTCACTTACATCCAGGACGTGCTCGCTCCGTGCCGCAAAGTGGATCTGAGAATGTCCGAAGCTGATAAAGTCGCGCATGTCATTAAGGACATAGCAGATGATGCCTTTCACCTCCTTGTGTTAAATAATTCTTCTACTGTACAAGCCATCATTACCGAATGCCGGCAGTTTGTAGAAGCCAAGAGCCGTCGTATTGCCCACCCATTTCCCCGCCTCCCCAAGACGGCTGCTACGACCACCTGCGAAGACCTCCGCAGTCTGCCCATGCCCAATGGCTCTGATGACTTCGTCCACATCACCCGGCGTGAAATCAAAGCCGCATCTCCTATCCTAACCCAAACCCTTGGCCCCGCCAATTGCCAGGCCACCGTTTCCCTGATCCAGACCGTCGTACGCGAGGAATTGGCCAACTTCTGCTCCATTAATCGGCCTGACTACGCTCCGTCCACCTCTGCCATGCGCCACCGAAACCTGAATGTCCCTACACGGTAGCGCAACCCGGCGGAATGGCGCACTCTAGACGACAGGCCAATATGTTTCACTTGTGGCCGCATCAGTCAGCTTTCACGTCACTTCCGTTCTTCGTGGAATTCGACCCTTTGGCCCTATCGCCCATCCGACCGTCCACCTCATACTGCTTCTGGCTTGCCACCACACACGCAACCAGTAACTCCTGGCGAGACTTCTCGACCCACGCGATCTAGCCGCTTTCCTTCGCCACATCGCTGCTTATCCCGATCGCCCCATTTCGTCCATCACCGTCCCCTAGCTCCTTCCGGCGACCGCTTTCCGAAAACTAACGGATGCAGCACCTAGAGGTGATGCAAAATCCTCTTATGACCCTGCCCACACATTGGAACCTCATCAAAGTGAACGTGAATGATGTACCTGTTACGGCTCTGATTGACGCTGGCGCGCACATATCTGTGATGAATGCTCAGCTTCGCTGTCTTCTCAAGAAAGTCCTCACTCCTGCCCCGTCTCCTGTGCTCCGAGTCGCCGACGGGGGAACACGGGCGGTTGTTCGCATGTGTGCAGCTCGTGTGAGTGTCGCCGGTCATCATATTTCTGTTTTTTTTCTATGTTCTAGAATATTTCCCTCACGACCTAATCGTGGGACTTGACTTTCTCTCAGCCCATTCCGCCTTGATGGACTGTTCTGCTGGTGTTGTCCAACTCGGTTTACCTCTAGCTATTGATCCCCCCGATAGTGATCTGATCCGGCTATGTTACACAGAGCATATTCGCCTCCCTCACCTTACCGTTACCTACATAAGTGTTTCAGCCGTTCCGCCTATACCAGACGGCGACTACATCGTATCCCCTAATACGGATGTCCTGTTCTCACATAACGTGGCGTTTCCTCACACCGTGATTCCCATTACGGACAACGCGTCCTGTCTTCCGCTAGTTAACTTTGGACTTAGCGCACAAGTTCTCCCGCGCGGCATATCACTTGCGCAAATGACGCCGGCCCGAGATTACCACATTTCGGCTTTACCTTCTGACAATTCCTCGTGTGCAACTCTTGCTGCGCCTCCTGCCCCTTCAGACTTGAATGCCTTAATGAAAATTATTGCGCCGACCTTCCGCCCCAGTGTGTACATGAACAACGTTGCCTCCATGCCTCGTACTTGGACATATTCGACCTTGGAGGTCGTCCTCTCGGACAAACATCTGTTGTCAAACATCGCATTAGCACCGGGGATGCGAGCCCGATCCATCTGCGACTCTACCGCGTCTCTCCTCCTGAGCGAGACATTATCCAACACAAAGGTGATAAGATTACAACATCATTGAACCTTCTTGCAGCTCATGGGCATCCGCTGTCATACTAGTTAAAAAAAGGACAACAGTGGGTGATATTGCGTACATTATCGGCACGTAAACAAGGTAGCTAAGAAGGACTTCTAACCGCTACCACGCATTGACGATCCCCTAGATTGCCTCCATGTAACACAATATTTTTCGTCCATAGAACTTCGCTCCGGGTACTGGCAAATTGCCGTCAATGATATAGACAGTGACAAGACGGCTTTTATTACTCCCGACAGCCCTTCGGGTTATGTAATGCCCCGGCATTACATAACCCCAATTTTAACGAATGATGGACGTGCTCCTACATGGTTTCAAGTGGTCCATCGGCCTCTGCTACTCTGACGATGTGATCGTTCTTTGTCCGACTATTGCGACGCACCTCGAACGCCTATCGACGGTCCTATCTGTTTTACGTCGGGCGGGGCTACAACTCAATTCATCCAAATGCCACTTCGGTCGTCACAAAATTTCTGTGCTTGGACATCTCGTCGATTCTTCTGCTGTACGCCCTGATCAAGATAAAATACGGGCAGTGAAAGACTTTTGCGTGCCAACGTGTGCCAAGGACGTTCACAGCTTCTTGGGCCTCTGCTCCTACTTCCGTCGGTTTGTCCGCAATTTCGAGGACCTTGCTCGCCGTCTTATTCAGCTCCTCAAGATAGACGCTGCCTTCATTTGGGGCCGTTAGCAAGCTGGTGCCTTCACCTAGTTGATGCGGCTCCTTACTTCTCCTCCCATTCTTGCTCGCTTTCACGCATCACCTCCCACAGAAGTCCGTACCGATGCCAGTGGCCATGGTACTGCAGCTATCCTGGCCCGGAAACAACAAGGGCAAGAATGTGTTATTGCTTACGCCAGCCACCTTCTCTTCCCTGCTGAGCGCAATTATTCTATCACTGAACGCGAGTGTCTCGCTCTCCTTTGGGCAGTGGTTAAATTCGGCCCCTCTTTTTACGGCCGACAATTCAGAGTTGTGACTGATCAGCACGGTCTGTGTTGGCTTTCTTTCCCGAAATATCCTTCTGGGCGCCTTGGCCGCTGGGCTCTGCGTCTGCAAGAATACAACTGCTCAGTTGTAGACAAGACGGGCCGGTTACACCAAGATGCGGACTGCTTGTCGCGCCATCCTCTCGACCCATCTGAAGTTGCTACCTCCGGCCTTCTAGCGAAAAGCACTCTATTTAAGTGCTTTTCGCGATATCGGAGCGGAACAGCACCGGGAAGACTTCTTAAAAGACCTTACTCAATGGCTGACTTCAACGATGCCCGACCATTCCTTCGCATGTTTGAACTTCACGATGGCGTATTGTACCGCTCTAACATGCACCCTGACGGCCCTGACCGACTCCTAGCTGTCCCTGCGCATCTGCGCCAGACTGTTCGCGCCCAGCTTCTTGATGTGCCGACTGCCGGTCACCTGGGCGTGTCACGAACATATGACGGCGTTCGACGGCGCTTCTTTTGGCCTGGTCTTTACCATGACGTCTGCCGTTATATCGCTGCTTGTGACTTTTGTCCACAACGAAAAAAGCAGACCACACTCCCTGCTGGCCGCCTTCAACCACTTGAAGTACCATTAGAACCATTCTTCCGTGTAGCCATTGAACTTTTAGGCCATTTTCCTGCGTCTGTTTTGGGAAATTAGTGGGTTGATGTAGCCACATACTACGCCACCCGATACGCAATTACACGGGCTCTTCCGACAAGCAGTGGAACCGATGTCACCGACTTCCTACTAGAAAACGTCATCCTTCACCACGGTGCCCCTCGGCAGCGCCTCATCGACTGTGGCCGCTACTTTCTTTGTAAAGTCGTTAATAACATTCTACACTCGTGACATGACTTAACACAAACATTCTACTGCTTACCATCTACAAACCAATGGTCGAACCGAGCGTCTCAACCGAACCCCTACTGACACGCTGTCCATGTATGTCTCTGCTGACCATTGCGTCGGGGACATTGCATTAGGGTTCGTTACCTTTGCCTATAATTCCTCTCACCAGAATACCGCAGGCTTCTCCCCATTCTTCCTCTTGTTCGGCCGTGACCCTATGGTACCTTTCGGCACCCCTCTGCCTGATAGCCTCAACTTCACATTGGAGTACGCCCGGAAAGCCGCCCTCAAGGCAGAAGAGGCGCGCCATATTGCCCGACGTCGTCTTGTGGACTCGCAGTAAAATCAGCGGCGGTCATATGTCACCCGCCATCGTGACGCCCACTACCATAGGTTGGCAGTGTGGGAGAACACTCACTCACACTCACTCACCATAATTTTTTCCAGGCCCCACACTCACTCGCACTCGCACTCACTTCCACTCACACTCACTGGCACTCACTCGCACTCGCACTCACTCGCACTCACACTCAATGGCACTCACTCGCACTCGCACTCACTCGCACTCACTCGCACTCACACTCAGTGGCACTCACTCGCACTCGCACTCACCTCCACTCACACTCACTGGCACTCACTCGCACTCGCACTCACTCGCACTCACACTCAGTGGCACTCACTCGCACTCGCACTCACCTCCACTCACACTCACTGGCACTCACTCGCACTCGCACTCACCTCTACTCACACTCACTGGCACTCACTCGCACTCGCACTCACTCGCACTCACACTCAGTGGCACTCACTCGCACTCGCACTCACCTCCACTCACACGCACAGCACTCACTCACGTTCACCTCCACTCACACTCACTGGCACTCACTCGCACTCACCCCCACTCAGACTCAGTGGCACTCACCTCCACTCACACTCACTGGCACTCACTCGCACTCACAATCACTGGCACTCACTCGCACTCACTCGCACTCGCACTCACCTCCACTCACACTCACTGGCACTCACTCGCACTCACCTCCAGTCACACTCACTGGCACTCACTCGCACTCGCACTCACCCCCACTCACTGGCACTCACTCGCACTCGCACTCACTCGCACTCACACTCAGTGGCACTCGCACTCACCTGCACTCACACTCACTGGCACTCACTCGCACTCACCTGCACTCACACTCACTGGCACTCACTCGCACTCGCACTCACCTGCACTCACACTCACTGTCACTCACTCGCACTCGCACTCACCTCCACTCACACTCACTGGCACTCACTCGCACTCACCTGCACTCACACTCACTGGCACTCACTCGCACTCACCTGCACTCACACTCACTGGCACTCACTCGCACTCGCACTCACCTGCACTCACACTCACTGGCACTCACTCGCACTCGCACTCACCTGCACTCACACTCACTGGCACTCACTCGCGCTCGCACTCACCTCCACTCACACTCACTCGCACTCGCACTCACCTCCACTCACACTCACTGCCACTCACTCGCACTCGCACTCACGCCTTGGAAATGAGTGTGAGTGAGTGTGAGTGAGTGCACTCATGAGTGAGTGCGCCGACCTATGCCCACTACACACCAGGCACCCTGATCCTCCTTATGTCCCCATCGCGACGCGTTGGCCTCTCGGAGAAATTGCTTTCACGCTACTCTGGCCCTTACTGCGGCTTGCGTCAAGTAACCGACGTCACCTACGAAATCGCCCCTCTTGAACACACCGGGGCTCAGCCTCGCTTAAAGGGCAACTCCGGTGATTTTTGATGTCAACGGATGTCGATGAAATTCGCTGGGTACTCTGCACACTTCCGTCATGTCCTCAAAAAAGCAGGTTTGGGAGTCACGCGGATTTGTTACAAATTAATTTATTAACTGCCGCGAACACCCTACCTTACCTCCTCCTCACTTCCAGGCCACATTGTGAGTGATGTCAGGAATGTTCCACGCGGAGCATGCCGGGATCATGCAGACGACAGCGACGAGAGCGTGGAGGAGTGAGTCGACGATCGTGAGCCAGTGCTTGGCATGAGAAGTTGCTGTCGCGAGAAGCTGCGTTCCATGTGGACGCGGGCAAGTGATAGGGGGGGGGGGGGGGGGTAAATGGTGTTGCGTTGTTGGCTGCACGAACTTCAGCCCTCGCCATCCGCACACACAGTATGAGCCGATGCCGATCGCGTTCAGCCGAGGTTAAGCCTATATAACACAGTCGCCGAGTTCCTGCGCCTACTTCTGGCCGACCTGAGCGACTGACCTGAAGCTAATTAAGCCATTAGGATGAATAAAACTGCTTCTGTAGTTCAGTTTTGACCATACGGATTTGGAATATACTATTCCTCATTTCGATCACTGCACACGCAAAAAGCTTGAAGCGACGACACGACGCGCTATCAACATCCGTACGTTGCCGTTCTCGAAGACAGCCAGTCGCACTCGCCGGCGCTTCACTAAATTAAATCTGAGTATGTACATGGGTTTATTTTTACGTAATTTTTACTGACTCATTATTCAGCTTCCAAGGTGAACTGTTTGCCTCGTATACCCTAAATTGGAAGCAAGCGGAGACCCCTTCAATACCGCAGTGTAAACAACCGAGGCTCAGCTGCCAACGGTGTCACATCGGCGTTTCCGCGCGAAAACTATGCGTTTTCTAAATAAACCATCATACGCGCAAAGAGCTCGTCTGTGTCTACTTATGAGACACATTGTGTGCATGAAGAGAATAAGAAGAACGATAAGTAGGCAGCATAACAACGCTCCCATACTACGGCCCCCCAGTCGCTGTTTTCGAAGGTGTGTTGTCTCTGATATCAGCGCAACTCAGATTCAACGCGCAACGGTGCTTACATGCACAAAATCAGCTTGTTTTGAAATGTTCTGACATTAATTGATAGCACTGATAAGCGGCTACCATTATATCTAAAGCGAACGACGAGCGGTCGCTGTACCTGCCGATGTAAACAAATGCACCCGATCGGTGTTTTGGACTGTCAGCTGCGTGCTTGCGGGATACAAATGCGGAAAGTCATCCTCCACATCTTACAGTAAGGATACCAAGCGCTTCCATGACAAGAGGTAAAACACCTAAAATAGCAAGCAACACGTATAAAATCAGTGGTTAGGGATACGCTTGGTCTTCACGTTGCTGCGCGGTATGTTGCGCATTGGCGCTGGCTCTCGTGGTGGCGGGTCGAATGCGAACGGTGATTCATGGCCATTGAATTCGTCAGAATCATAGCTGTCACTGTTCCGAAGAGGTGGTCCAGCTTACAATGTCACCCGAAGGTCCGGCACGGTCATGAATAAGCTGAGCGTCTCCTCTTCGCCGGTTTCGTTCGCCCCTCGGCGAGACCGGCATGCGTTGCGCGCCTTCCCCGCCGGGGGTACACTCGTGACGTCACATGAAGAGGTTCGCTCGGCAGCTTGGTCAGGTTTCGGTTCCGTTTTCGCGCTTTTCTGCTTATTTAAAATCATTTTCGAATTTGCAGAACAATTTTCCTATCAGGCGCGTCACAGGAGGGTCTCGGGAACATAAATATTCCATTACCTTGACATGGTCAAAAAATCGCCGGAGTTGCCCTTTAAGCCGTATCATTCAACCGCTTCCTAACCAGCACCGGGTCGGTGCTTCAGCCGCCGGGGGTCGTGTGGGAGACCGATGAAAAAAGACGTTTTCAGATGCCTTCGAAGAAGACGACGCTGTGAACTTTAGCATTGCGCCTTTAGTGCACCCTACGCAAATTTTTTTTGCAGACAAGCTCCTGATGCGAGTCAAATCAGAAACAGCAAAGCCTCCGAAAACGTCACTGTGTTGTGTTCTAAGAACGAACGATCTGCTTGTGAGTGCAAGGGTAAATGATATAGAGAGATAAAGGCAACAAGGAAAGGCAGGGGAGGTTAACCAAGGTCTCGTGGGTTTGGCTATCCTGCACGTGGGGAAGGGAAAAGAAATGCAAGGAGAGAATGGGCCATTGTGCGCGCGCCCTGAGATAAATGTTCACTCACGTATGGGTTCTTTCACGATGAATGTTCACTGACAAGCGCTCTCCTAGTGTGGTCATCTTCGAAGGGCACATTAGCGTTTGATGGCGATGTTCGTGCTGGGGTTCTGCGTTCAAAGCCCCCAGGATGTCAGCTTCCGAAAGATAAATCATGATTATTAGAGTATGTATCTACAAAATGTGTGCTCAGAGCGAGCACACATTTTGTAGATACAAAGGAATGCTGCTTGTAAATGCGGGCTAAATTGCCACACAATTATTTGACTGATGTTGCTCATGCATATATTCTTGACAAAACTATTCCACAGAGAAACCCGCGAATACACGCAAAGTGCCTCGAGCTGCCTGTCACGCAGCAATTTCCGTGTATTCGCGGGCTTATTTCGTGCTTGGAAAAACAATTTTATGTACGTATTGAGCAACAAAAAGCTGTATCGAGAGTTTTTATTGTTGCGCTCCAATTTTGTCACTCGCGCTTTTCGTGGAATTATTTTAGGGGCGAAGCTCCATAGGGTCGAGCCTTGTCCCTTGTCGCGCCGTCGTAGCCATGATAGTACTCACCGCTCCCGCTAGAGGCGCAGCTCTTCTCTCTTTCTTTTTCTCTCGTTCCCGACGCACGCGCTCTCTCTCTCGTCCGTAGCTAGGGGCGCTGAAGTGCACAAGGGCTATATAAGCGCTGTATATACTGTACACATCTACAGTATATATATGTATAAGTGTATATATACATATATATATATGTATATGTATAGTATATGTATGCCACGCTCCGTCCTCCGGAAGCCGGAATCGGCGTTTTGCCCGAATGATCCCCCGGCCGGTGCTTCGCCCATTCATCATCATTCACTTCGTGGATATGCGGTGTTTTTTTTTTCAGAAGTTGAATACATAATTAAAACTAAGTACGTAATTAAGTGGAATACAAAAAATAAAATCTTACTATCTGCAGACAACACTACCTTGGTTTTGTCCGGCTTCGTGACATTTGCTTATTTTAATAGTTACACACAAGTTACGCGGGGCAGCCTATATACAGGGTGTTTCAGCGAACTTTCAAAAATTTTAAGTTGGTACTTGTGGCAGATAGCACAAATATTGTTCAGGAGCTGGTCTACTTGAAGAAACGGACATTACTTGCAAAAATGTAAATGCCTAATCGACTAATGAATAAAAATGAACTATCTATTAAAGTAATAACGTTGTGCCCCATATTGTCATTTACAAATTCTAACCGTGGAATTATTTACAAGTTCTAACCGTGGAATTAGCAAGGTGGATCCACTTGGAAGGAATTCGCAGAATGACACTAGTTTCGAGATTCCCGAACTTGGCGAACACTCGCCTATTCCCGCGAAATGGCAGCGACGCGTCCGAAGCGAACGCCAAGAGCTCGCCCCAAGATATGCGCCGGCCGCGTCGCCGGCTGCCGCAGCTACCTCGGAACGATTTCAAGGTCATTTTGCGCCCAAAATAAAGTGCAATTCCAATCCAGCTCAAGTCCTGTTCAAATCCAGCGATTAATGTAGCTCCAATCCTGCGCTTGTGTAGTTCAAATAAAGCGCTAATGCAGCCCCACTGACGTGAATCCTGGGGAAGAGCGAAGCAGTGACACGCCGGTGTTTCCCGCGGAACACCACAGGCAAAGCACAGTTGGCGCACCACCCCTTCGTGTCCTCTTCAAGGGACCGGCAGGTTGGTGGCTCCCTTTCTTGCGCTGCGCTGGTATCAGTTTGGCGTTTCGGAACCGATTTTAACACGTTTCTGCTCATTAATGCCCTTAATGCTTGATTAATCCTGTCTTTTAAATTATTCTGAATGAGGCAAGTTTATTTTGAACTGGTTTTGATCACTTCCGCACTTGTTTGACCCTGTTTTGAACACTTGTTTTTGAGCGTGATCACGACAGATCACACACGACGCCGACAGCCGGGGAGTGTTTCGCCCTTAAAAGGAGCACATACCTAGTGACCCATGCAGGTAGACTACTGGGGCCACTGGGTCGTTGTAAGAGGCTAGATAGATAGATAGATAGATAGATAGATAGATAGATAAGATAGATACGTACGATAGATAGATCATAGATAGATAGCCCGAATAGCATTACGGCAAATTCGTACGAGCCGTCGGCCGGGACGGAAGCTGTCTTCGCACAGTCTTCTTCATTCATCGCCACTTGCCAATAACCGGAGCGAAGATCCAAAGATGAGAAGTACTCTGCGCCTTGTAGGGAGTCGAGGGCGTCATCTATCCGAGGCAGCGAATAGAAATAATTACGAGTGATCTTACTAAGCCGACGGTAATCTACACAGAAGCGTAGTGAGCCGTCCTTCTTGCGTACTAATACTTCCGGAGACACCCAAGGAGTGTGGGAAGGCCGAATGACACCACGGCGCAGAATATCGTCGACTTGCTCGTTAATAGACTGATCCCAGCGACCGATCTACGCATGCCGAAAGGAAACGTCAACGCCGCCGAGAAGCCGCTACTGATGCAACGACGGCTCGCGTAATGATAGATAGATAGATAGATAGATAGATAGATAGATAGATAGATAGATAGATAGATAAGATAGATACGTACGATAGATAGATGATAGATAGCCCGAATAGCATTACGGCAAATTCGTACAAGCTGTCGGGCGGGACGGAAGCTGTCTTCCATCGGCACTTGCCAATAACCGGAGCGAAGATCCAAATATGAGAAGTACTCTGCGCCTTGTAGGGAGTCGAGGGCGTCATCTATCCGAGGCAGCGGATAGAAATCTTTACGAGTGATCTTGAATCGACCCCATGGCGGCTTCGCATACTACTGAGGGTTCCCCTACGGGAAGATGGTGTAGTTTTGCACACGTGCATCTCGGTGACTACAACGTTATGTTTGTTAGAGATGGACATAATAGGATTTGAATACTTGTTGCAGACACGTTTGAAATGCGGCGCGGAAACTTTCGTGCCCTAATGATGCTTACCTACATGGATTTCGCTCACGACTTGCAGACTTCGGTAACAGCGATATCTAGTAGTTCTTAGGTAAGCTAGGCTGCATTTTAGCTGCGAAGCTGTCTAAGCCAGCCGTAATTTGTGGTGCGTAGCCGAGGTAGCCATGGTAACCCGGAAGAAGAGGAGTAGAAGACCGCGGGCATGCGCACGCGGTGTCCTCCTCGCCAGCTCCCTGCACTCCCGACCCCTGCCTCTCTTCTCTCCGCGGCGCGCAGAGCCAGGAGAAAAAAAAAGAAAGAAGAAAGCTTGCACTAGGCCACGCAAAGCTCGACACAACGAAGCTGGCAGATTGATATCGAGCGGCTAGCCTCAAATGCGTTCGGCGTCGGCAAGCAGCAGCGTTCTTGGCACTGTACCAACCTTGGTTACCCTGCCTGCGTTTGTGGCATGCCAGGAACGCTGTCGCTCGTAGGCGCCGACGCGTCCAGCGCTGTGCATGCGAAATTTCGCGAAAGAGAAGGTACCTCCGAAAATGATCGCCCGAGAATACCTTTCCCCTACATGCGTAGTTCAGTTAAATCAAATTAGGACCTAGCAGACACCAAGTTCATACCTAGCAGTCACAGCCAGTAGGCTTCGCTGTGCCTAAGCTTTGCGCGACCAATTGTGTGTTTTTTAACAGCGGAGCTGTCTAAGCCGGCCGTTAGGCCGTCTTCTTCTTCTTTCTGGGGTTTTACGTGCAAAAACCAGTTCTGATTATGAGGCACGCAGTTGTGGAGGACTACGGATTAACTTTGATCACCTGGGGCTCTTTAACGTGCACCTAATTCTAAGTAAAGGGGTGTTTTCGCATTTCGCCCCCATCGAAATGCGGCAGCTACTCGTCCCCGTGGTTCTTCTCCTGCTGTGTATTACCAGTACCACCTATCGATCCGTGGGATCCACGTCGCTCTAAAGTATCGCTCTTTAGAAAACGCATAGAATCCGAAGCCTTTGTCCCTTGTGTTGTTTTTGTAGCACCCAGAAACGCAGCAGATGAATCCTCCCATCGCACGATGGCTCCACAACAACCATTAAAATAGCTCAAAATCGTCCGGCAATAGGACGCACAGGCACTCCGGGCGACTGGAGTGACCAGATGACTACAAGTACCAACATGCACCGCGGCAGCGGTGACGTCGTGAAACGGGCCGGTGGGGTCGGTCTATTGTCTGTCGCTTGGCTGCCGACATGCGGTAAAGTAGCTGGCGTAGTGATCGCTGGGAACCAGTGTGAACGCTGTGAGTGACGGTCGCCGTACGTCCCAGGGATGGTTGGTCGCAATCAAACGGAGAGCGGAAATTCTGCGAACGGGAGAAGTAGAGCCTTGCGACGTAGAAAAATAGGCGACGGTGTAAAAAGCACCGTAGCGTTTGGCGCGGCGGAGCAATATGTGGGCACAAAAACCGCCATTTCGGGTGGTATGTGTGTATCGGAGACAACGGTAAGCTTGGCGACTTTACTTGCGGAAGGGTCAGGCGGCGGGGCATCGGAAAGGGGGAAAAGCACCATTTCGGCCCGGGCATAGTCGATGATTGCACGATGGTGAGACAAAAAGTCCCAGCCGAGAATGATGGCATGTGAACATGACGACAGCACGAAAAATTCAACAACATAAACAATGCCGTCAATGACCACCCTTGCGGTGCTTTGAGCAAGCGGTTCTATATGCTGCGCACTCGCGGTGCGCAGTAGCAAACCAGACCGTAGAGAAGAAGGGGAAAAAACGCTCTTGCGTCTCTCGCTGTGCGCGCGCTCAGCGTTCATGGACTACCCCGATTCTTGGAGATGTTGGTGTGGTCTAATAAATCATCACACTACATTTGGTGGAAGGTGCTGCAATCCCCGACCTCACCCTGGAACTTCGCAGCCGAACGTTGCAGACTGCTTCAGCCGTTACCATGCTCAAGGCTGCTGACCTGGAGCATGGTAGTGAAGAAGAGGAATAAACGCTCTTGCGTCTGACGCTGCACGCGTGCACAGCGACACAGGCCAGAGCGTTTCTTGCCCTTCTTCACTACAATATATATATATATATATATATATATATATATATATATATGTGTGTGTGTGTGTGTGTGTGTGTGTGTGTGTGTGTGTGTGTGTGTGTGTGTGTGTGTGTGTGTGTGTGTGTGTGTGTGTGTGTGTGTGTGTGTGTGTGTGTGAAGCGAGCAGGAGGTTGCGGACGGAGACATGGTTTGGTGGACATGGTCGCCCGAACACTGCCTTTAATCTTTGTCTTCCTCCTTCACCACTAATGCACCATGCCGTCCTTGTGTGGTTCGTTACACACTTCCCCCTCCCGCCGAGAGAGTCATAGATACAGGGGCAGATGATACCGTCTCAATATCACATGAACGATGTCAGTATGGCAGTCCGGTGACACCCAAAAGAGCTCAGGTGGCCGAGGCTGGCTGTTGCACTCCGGACGACATATGCATGCCCCGATGAAGGAAGGTTTTGACACATTGCAGCAGTGGCAACTCGGATGTAGTGGGTGTCGGCTGATTCGTCGCGACTTATAGGCACGCCGTGTCTCTTGCTCGAACGTTTGGTGGACTGGGTCGTTGCGGCAACGTCTCTGTTGGTGCGGTATGCCGGGAAAGTGCCCGTGTTTTTTCCGTCGTTGTGCACAGCGCTGTCGCAGGAATCCTTGGGGTGGGGGCAGTCCTGATAGGTGGTGCTGAATGTGTACTCGGTGACATTTCTTTCTTGCAAAACGACTTACTCGTTGAGTTTGCTTTGGCTTTAGTTGCCTTGCGCACTGACATTTTCCTTGTTGCAACTGTGCTTTCGGCGACGGTCTCCGTCGTCGTCTGTGTCGAAGTCGTCGTCGAGGCAGTCGAGGTTGATCTTGATGTGACTGATTTCGATCTTTCAGAGGTGGCTGCGACAGCTGATGATGCAGCACTGATTCAGGAATAAGCCTGGTATATGTTTGGCAAATTCGTGTCGCCATCGGCGGGTGACTGACATGCTGCTTGCTTTTGTGTCGCTTGGCTGATGGCGAGGTGCATGCGTGAGGTTCTTCAGAAGCCACTTCTAAGGCTGCCATCCATGTGCCGTCGTGCTGAGCGGAGCATTCTGTTGGTTGGTAATGTGTGATATCAGGTGCCCACGATGCCTCTGCAATGTTATCAGTTTGCTGGGGTTCAGTGTGCATGGAAAGGCTTGAAGAATGCAAAGCAGCTTGAACTTCAGATGTATATGACTCCAAATTGTCTTCGTCTTGAAAGGAACGTGCGTTGGTGTTGGCCCTGGTATTGTGATTTCGTCTTGGCAGAAAGCACGTTGGTTTAGTTTCATCAGAAGAACTGATTGTTGTGGTATTTCCTCGAGTTTTGCTGCTGTTACCAAAGTTTGTCTTCATGCAGTTTGGAATTACTGGTGGCTGATTGCTGAGTGGTGTCGCAGTGGATGTGGCTTGACCATGTTCTTCCAGAGAAGGGTCGTCTGTCTGAGATGTCGTGACGTCGTGCTCAATCGTGTAAGGCAGGCACTGCGGAGAAGAGTCGTGTGACTTGAAAGTGCGTAGTGGCCCGCACATTCGACACGAGCGATGCAATCCGACAGAAGCTGCAACGACGACATCAGTGCTGCAGCAAGCCGAAGACGTACGTATTGTTGAATGATGTGCGGTTGTCAAACCTGGTTCGGTGTTGGGTTTCAAAGCAACGAATTCGCGTGCATATCGCTTAGTGCGCAATGGCTTTTCGTTTACTGGGAATGTCAAGTTGATGCTATGCGTGCGATTGCGCGTCCTCTTCGCAGGAGAATCACGACAAGGAAAACTCGCCGACCGTCTCCTCATATGAGCCTGTTTATTAGTGCAATGTTGCGACTGTGCGTAACTGCATTCAAATTCCTGCTGCTGGTCAATGATGCAGGGGCCTCCATTATATACTTTGAAGCGACTGATCATTTCATCTTTGATTTCTTTCCATGATTCTGTATATTCAAATATGTGCTTCAGGTAGAAGCTAAATGCCTCACCGGTCAGGTATTCATCGAAGCTGGCGACCATCTCCCATTCCGACCATGATGCAGTGGTTGCGTGGACCTCGTAGAAGCGGAACTAATCTTCCACGGGCCCATCGTCCGCTTATCCAGCGTACTTGGGGACGTCCAAGGCCTCCGATTGTGTGGTCATGATGCTGGTCGGTGTCGGTGGGGGAGCTATGCGCTAGGGATTCACAGCGTGGCATGGAAGACCTGCATGTTAGATGTGCGGCTGATGAGGTGACTGCCAGGTCTTCATCCTGTCGACTCGTGTGACGCGAGCAGGAGGTTGCGGACGGAGACAAACGTGGTCGCCCGAACACTGCCTTTAATCTTTGTCTTCCTCCTTCACCACCAATGCAGCGTGTCGTCCTTGTGTGGTTCATTACACACACACACACACACACACATATATATATATATATATATATATATATATATATATATATATATATATATTGTTACGTCACCACGCTTTCATATAACAAAGTGAGACCTGTCTGGAAACTCATTCAGTTCATTCTAATACCTGGCATGGGGAGGCCACGGAAATTAAGACACCAGGGGCCAGATTCACAAAGCTTTTCTTTCGTAAGTTCGCTTTGCCATTGGCTGGCCGCCTTCACTGATGATATGTCTGGCATCCGAATTGGCTAAAATTCTTTCTTACGAAAAATTCTAGCGTAAGAAGTTCTTGTGAATTCGGGCCCAGGTGTACAGCGTGAATGCTCAACCACGTGTGGGGCTTGACAGAGCTTCGCTATACAATCACTTTCGCATGGCGGGATGGCGGCCATTTTTTTCTCTCTGTGCAACTTCGATCGGCGCAACTTTCTTTTCATCTTGGTTGAATCGTAATAATGCAGTAATTCGTGTCATTTAGAAACATAGGTGTAATTCTGCTCACTATTAGAATAGCTAATAAGGATGTTTGTCGGCCCTGTAATTACAGTTAAGCGAATTTACATTTAGCAGAGTGCATTTGTAATCTTTCGATTCATGAGCCATTCCTGAACCATGTGGTGTGTTTGGGTGCTTGAACAGACGCGGCGAAATTATGTAGACATTCATTGCAGCGTGAATGACCATAAAAGGAGCGTATTATATGTTCTACCAAATGTAATGATTTGTATCTGTCTTTTTGCAGTTGTTAATATTCTAGCAAGCACACTTTATTACGGAGAGAACAAGTACGTCAGAACCATTTCTTCTTTGGGCAACTTCACGAAACCATATGTTACTGAAGGTAGGTGGAGCTTCTGTACTAGTTTCGCTACCTCCTTACAAAACGAGTTTCTTGCTATATGTATAGGGATGTCAGTTAACGCGAAATATTGGTCACCATTTAGTTAAGAGAAAAAAAAAATCAAAGCCCCTTTCTTAAAGAACGATGGTTGAACGCGAAGCTTTCTCCCATGCACACTGAAGCAAAATCTCTAGCCAACGACCACGCAACGAACCCAAGAAATGCTGAGCGACCCGATGCGCTGCGTATGGGATTTGATTGCTTGTTTAGGATTGTATTTCTTGAACGTTGAAGTTGAATGAAGACATATTTCGTTAAGTTGCATAGCCTTTATTTTAGATGATGTAGCCGTTGATTACACACACAACCTAACACTTTCACGGACGACTTTACACTTGCACAGTATTGCCTTGTGATCGCTGTGGTAGACGGTTAGAGGCTCTGCCGTTGCCGATACACGAGATCGGCCTTACAAGAACGATCGTGCTCGCGCTTACGGTCGTGTGCAGCAGCCTCTTCTCCCGTGCGCTGCACCCATGGGCTACCTATGGTGACGGCCGGGAATGGATTGCGTGACGCGCGTAATGCAATGCAGGCATATACAGGGACCGTATTCTTAAACGTTCCACATCGTTGATAGTTGGCCTTTCGCCTTCAGGCGCGCGCCGACTGGCTGCTATAGCAGAACTGGATGAGCTGATTGGCTCGTTGAGCCCTATGTCATTCAATTTTGCTCAACCAGCCAATCAGCGCACGCCTAAAGGCGAGAGGCGAACTATCGCCGAAGGGGAGCGTTTCAAACCACGGGCCCAGTTCGTCTGCGTAGCGTGGCGTTGCAGTTCCCATTGTTCTTGTCAATGCAACTGCGAATATAAACTGTAGTGTTCTACGATGCGTATGTCGTGCGCCGTTGTTCTACTGTGTGCGCAGATGCGCAGATAGTTCCATTGTGTGAGTTGGCGTTTCTGCAGTGCGCTTTCGGCGCTCACGGACGTATCAGTGAGATGTAGCAAGCTTCGTCTTAAAAGTCTATTAATACATTGTCCTGTACGCATCAAGAAGCAATGCCAATGCATAAAAGTGTCAACATAATCTACATAACTTAATGGTCTCTACTAGAAGAATGTCCACATTGACATACCATCACGCAGCGTCAATTCATTTACCTCCGTATTCATAAATGCACCATAACTTGAAGCCGAAGTTGGACTTGATCTAAGTGACGCCTGGTGTGAACGTGCCCAGGACGCTCATTGCGTTTCCTTCGGCGCGTCACGACAAGCCTCATTTAAATCATGTCAAGCGGGGAATTCCATATTCAGATGCATTTCTGAATACGGGGCTTAGTATTAGCACAAGCATTTGCAGCGAAGGAGGCTCGCGTCCATGATTCTCAGTCCGTGAGAGCCGTATATTGGAACAACTATATTGCGGCGGGCATGTGCCAGTGGGGACGAGTTTGAAGTAGCGCGTGTATTTAGGTTAAGCGTGGAGACGAAGAAGGCGTTGTTAGTTTCGTTGACGATTGATAAGGTGTATTGGTGAAGCCGGCCTTGAAAGACATGACCAGGGGAAAAGCTGCTGGAGAAGATGGAATAACAGTAGATTTAATCAAAGATGGAGGAGATATCATGCTTGAAAAGCTTGCGGCCCTTTATACGCGATGCCTCACAAGTTGTGTACGAAAGAGCTGTACGAAAGTGTACGAAAGAGCTGGAAGAACGCCAACATTATACTAATCCATAAGAAGGAAGACGTTAAAAAATTGAAGAATTATAGACTCATTAGCTTGCTTTCAGTATTGTATAAAATATTCACCAAGATAATTTCCAATAGAATCAGGGCAACACTTGACTTCAGCCAACCAAGAGAACAGGCTGGCTTCAGGAAGGGATATTCTAGGATGGGTAATATCCATGTTGTCAATCAGGTAATTGAAAAGTCTGCGGAGTAGAATCAGCCTCTCTATATGGCTTTCATAGATTATGAAAAACCATTTAATTCAGTAGAGATACCAGCAGTCATAGAGGCATTGCGTAATCAAGGAGTACTGGAGGCATACGTGAATATCTTAGCAAATATCTACAAGGATTCCACAGCTACCTTGGTTCTCCACAAGAAAAGTAGAAAGTTAACTATCAAAAAAGGGGTCAGGCAAGGAGACACAATCTCTTCAATGCTATTGACTGCATGCTTAGAAGAAGTATTCAAGCTCTTAGACCGAGAAGGCTTAGGAGTTAGGATCAACGGCAATTGTATCGGCAACCTTCGGTTTGCAGATTACATTGTCCGATTCAGCAACAATGGAGACGAATTACAACAAATGATTGAGGACCTTAATCGAGAAAGTGTAAGAATTGGGTTGAAGATGAATATGCAGAAGACAAAGATAACGTTCATTATGTTCAATAGCCTGGCAAGGGAACAAGAATTCAGGGTCGCCAGTCAGCCTCTAGAGTCTGTAAAGGAGTACGTTTGTCTAGGTCATTTACTAACAGGGGACCCTGATCATGAGAAAGAAATGTACAGAAGAATAAAAATGGGTTGGAGTGCATACGGCAGGCATTGCCAAATCCTGACTGGGAGCTTGCCACTGTCGTTGAAAAGAAAAGCGTGCAATCATTGCATTCTACCGGTGCTAACATATGGTGCAGAAACTTTAAGGTTAACAAAGAAGTTCGAAAACAAGTTAAGGACCGCACAAAGAGCGATGGAACGAACAATCTTAGGAGTAACGTTAAGAGACAGGAAGAGAGCGGTGTGGATCAGAGAACAAACTGGGATATCCGATATTCTAGTTGACATTAAGCGAAAGAAATGGAGCTGGGCAGGCTATGTAATGCGTAGGATGGATAATCGGTGGACCATTAGGGTTAGAGAATGGATACCAAGAGAAGGGAAGAGCAGTAGAGGACGGCAGAAAACCAGGTGGGGTGATGAAGTTAGGAAATTTGCAGGCGCAAGTTGGAACACGCTAGCGCAAGACAAGGGTAATTGGAGATCGCAGGGAGAGGCCTTCGTCCTGCGGTGGACATAAATATAGGTTGATGTGATGATTGGTGAAGCGGTGATTGGCGAATGTGCGCACAGGAGCGTCATGCTCCTGTACGGACATTCACAATGCACGTAGTTTCATGCGCATTAATGGTTAAACGCCGGCACTTAATTCATCATCACTACCTAGAGCTATTGCACATTGGAACTGTATTCGGGATCACATTGCATCCATCTCTAATGGTGAAACATTCCGTGATAACGTGAATTCGTTACGTGTTAATATTGTATAAAGATGTCGCACTTTGCTTTTTGTAATATTTGTTTTAGTATCTTTTTCTTGTAATTACTGTTGCGCCCTTACTCAATGCCCGTCAATGGGCCTGGAAGGTATCTTGAATAAATAAATAAATTTATTGGTGCTGCTCCGCGAAGGGGTGCCAAGCATGAAGGGTAAATATACCCCGCACCTGATGAAGTACCCGTTGAAGCCCTCGTCGGAGGACGTGACGGTGGCCCACGAGCCCTGCCGTCGTTCCTACATTTACAGAACAGTGAAGGCAGCGAACCGAGCGGTGGCTGCGACGACCTACGTGGCTAGCTTTCAGTTCAACACTGCGCGTGCCGTGCTTGCGCCTCGAGCACGCGCTGCGCATGTTGTCTTTGCCGCCGCCACGAATTCACCGGCTGAGAGCACCGACCATAGCGCTCCGCACTGCGGCGTCGGTGGGCACTAAATCCCCCCCCCCCCCCCCCCCCCCCCCGCCAAGACGGTATGGCCACAAAGGCGAGCCTGTGGTGGTGGTGTGGTGGAAAACTTTTGCTGAGCAGGCCCGAAGTAAAGTAAATTAAAAAGCAGCGTTGTGGGCGGCCTTCAGGCTGCCGGTTGAGGCGTCCAGGCCGTGCCTAGTCCTGACGTCCTCTGCCCAGGTCACCAGCCGGAGTTGGAGATCCGGCTCGGTGCTGGAGAAAGCAGACTCCCACTGCTGCGGACTGGTTAGGTGCGAAGAGGCAGGGGGCAAGTGTGTCGGCAGGAGAATAAGATGTGATCGTAATCGGCGCGAGGGCTGTCGCATAAGCGGCAGGCCGGCGAGTACGTCCCGGGGTGGAACAGGGCAACACGTGCTGGAGTAAGAAAGGTGTGGGCCTGAAGGTGGCGCCACAAGTTCTGGTGGTGCTGGGAAAGGGATTTGTGCGGTGGGGGGAAGGTGAGACGAGAAAGGCGGTAGTGCAAGGTGATATCGTGGTACGTGATGAGCGCGTCGCGCGTATCCGTTCCCGAGGGGGCGGGCTTGCTCGGTCAGTCGAATAGCGAGCGATGGAATTGGCTGCCTCGTTGCCAGTATGGGCAGCGTGAGCGGTCACCCAGATGATTTGGATTGGGTGAGAGGGAACAGTGTCGGCACACAAGATACCGGAGGCCGGGGGTGCCACCAGTCCAACCGCGTAGTTGTTGACTGCAGGCTTGAAGTCACTGAAAATGTATTCCGCGTAATGGCAAGGACAATAGCTGCCTGTTCGGCCACGAGAGAAGTCGAAGTGTATACTGAGGCCGTGAGAGTGGGT